>NW_024062780.1:1800000-2089609 GCF_006381635.1 Hibiscus syriacus | reverse complement strand
GGAATGGTACCAACTTCAATTCCATAATCAAAAAGTTGTTGTTTCATCCATAAAACTTGTGCACAACAACTACCAGCTGAAATATTCGCTCAGTGGTAGATAATGCAACACAATTTTGTTCTTTGAAAACCAAGAAATCAGCATATTTCCAAAATTGGAAGTTGGCAACGGGGGTGCTTTTCCTATCTAATTTGCATCATCCATAATCTGCATCAGAAAAAAGCATGCAAGCTAAGGCTAGAGTCTCTAGGATACCAAAAGTCCTAAACTAGTAGTGTCCTTAAGGTATCTAAAGATTCTCTTAACAGCTAGTAAATGTGATTCCTTAGGGCATGATTGAAATCTAGCGCATAAGCAAACACTAAACATAATATCCGGTCTACTTGCAGTTAGATAAAGAGAGATCCAATCATTGACCTATATAATTTAACATCTACACATTTACCTCCTTCATCTAAGTCAAGCTTTGTTGAAGAGCTCATGGAGTGTCATGAGGTTTGTCATTTTCCAGTCCAAACTTCTTGAGCATATCTTTGACGTACTTAGCTTGATTGACGAAGATGCCATCTTTTCTTTGCTTGATTTGGAGTCCCAAGAAAAATGAGAGCTCCCCCATCATGCTCATTTCGAATTCACTTTGCATTAGCTTGGAAAATTATTGGCAAAGAACATCATTAGTAGAACCAAATATTATATCATCAACATAAATTTGAACTACTAATAAATCTTTACCTTTATGCTTTAAAACAATGTAGTGTCAACCTTCCCTTTTGAAAAACCTTTTTCAATTAAAAATTTGACAATCTTTCATACCAAGCTCTTGGCTTGTTTTAAACCATAAAGTGCTTTTGTCAATTAAGAACATGATCCGGAAATTTTCAATCTTCAAAACCTGAGGTTGTTCCACATACACTTCTTCTTTTATAAAACCATTTAAGAATGCACTTTTAATATCCATTGATATAATTTAAATTCATGAAAACATGCAAATGCTAGTAACATTCTAATTGCTTCCATCCTAGCTACGGGAGCGTATGTTTCATCATAGTCTATGCCCTCTTCTTGAGTATACCCTTGAGCAACAAGTCTAGCCTTGTTTCTCACTATATTACCACTCTCATCAAGCTTATTCCTAAATAACCATCTAGTACCTACAATAGATTTATTACTAGGTCTTTCAAACTAATGTACATACTTTACTTATCTCAAATTGATTTAATTCTTCTTGCATAGCCATAATCCAATGTTCATTTTAATGCTTCTTTATTCTTAGGCTCTATACATGAAATAAATGCAACATAATTACAAATATTTCTAAGAGAAGATCGAGTTGTTACCCATTGGATGGATCACCTATAATTCACCATCCTTGACATAGTTGTACTCTCTTGGATAAGATACTTCCCTTTCTTCAATGGTGGATTCTCAAGAGGATCATGAGTTTCCTCATTTTTCGTTTTTCCTTTTGATGATGATTCTCCAACGTCATGTCTAACGTCATTTGTATTATAACACCTACATCATCATTCACACAAGAATCCTTCCTCGGAAGGGGATATCATCGAAACAACAGTATAGACTCTTCTACAACTAAAGTTATTTTATTAAATACTCGATAAGCTTTAGAATTTAAGGAATAACCTAGAAAAATTCCTTCATCACTTTAGCAAATTTGCCAAGGTTCTCTTTACTGTTATTTAAAACAAAACATTTACATCCAAAAGGATGAAAATAGCTAATGTTAGGCTTTTTATTTTTGAAAATTTCATATGGAGTTTTCTTTAAAATTGGCCTAATCATTACTCGATTTATAATATAACAAGTGTATTTGTGACGTCCACCCAAAATATTTTGGCAATTATTTTCACAAAGCATGGTTCTAGCCATTCTTCTAAAGTTCTATTTTTTCTCTCAACAACTCCATTTTGTTGAGGGGTTCTAGGTGCTGAAAAATTGTGACTAATACCATTAGAATTACAAAACTCAGTAAATCCAAGATTTTCAAATTCAGTGCCATGATCACTCCTAACACTAGTTATAGAATAACCTTTATCGTTTGGATTACTTTTGAAAACGTGATGAATTTTTCTAATGCTTCATCTTAGTACTTAAGAATAGAACCCAAGTATATCTAGAGTAGTCATCTACCAAGACAAATGCATATTGTTTTCCACCCAAGCTAGTAGTCCTAGTTGGCCCAAAATATCTATATGGATCAATTGTAATACTCTACTAGTTGATAGCCATTAATGGATTTAAAAGAAACTCGCTTTTGTTTTCCTTTAGCACAAGCATCACATATTTTATCATTATCAAATTTAAGCTTAGGCAACACTCGAACTAAATCACCTTGAATTAGCCGTTGCAAAACACTCATACTAGCATGTCCTAGTCCTATGCCATAACCAACTATCATGTTCATCCTTATAAACTAGGCACAAATTAGTCATATCAATATAATCTAAATGCACCATGCATATGTTTCTATTCTATGACCAACAAGCATAATCCGATTAGATGCAATGTCAATGACTTTACAACCATTAATATCAAACATGACATGAATCCCTTATCACAAAATTGACTAATACTCAATAAATTATGCTTTAATCCATTCACATATAAACATTCTTAATTTGTATGGAAGAGGTATTACCAATAGTACCAATACCTTCAATGTGACCTTTTGAATCATCACCAAAAGTCATTTTTCCTCCATTTTTGGCATTAAGCTCAATGAACCGGTTTTTGTCTCCGGTCATGTGTCTTGAGCATCCACTATCAAGGTACCATGAATTTGGATTTGTTTCACGTGCCTTGTAGCAATGCTCATTTTCCTACAAACATAGATTAATTTCTAATTTTGGTACCCAAATTCTTTTGGGTCCATATTCATTAGTTTCCAAAATCCTAGTCCCCTTAGGTATCCATTTGTGTAGGATATCCTTATCTTTAGTAGTAATGAGCTCCTTAGGAACCCATATACTTCTAACGATTTTTCCATTAGAGGTTCTTTGGGGACCTCTATGATTGTAGTTTTTAAAACTTTTTCTAACAAAGTTAGATTTTGAATTTTCTCCACTTTCAAAACGTTTTGTTCCAACTTATCAAAAGAAGCTTTAAGATCATCATTTTCTTTTGATGATCATCATTGACTTTGAAAGTAAATTTTGCAAATCTAAATTTTTTTTTTCAAACTCTTCTAGTTTGATTTGCAAATCTTTGATTTACTTTCAAGATCGTTGTTGGTTTTGGATATGAGTTTATTTTCATTTTTCAATTTTGAAACATCATTTTTATATTTTAAAAACAATTTCTCATAATCCGAAGCCAACCCATTATTCCTCTAATAGCTCATCATAGGATAAATCATCAAAATCAGATGAGTTAGAGGTTACCTTAGAATCTTCCCCGAATGCATTAAGCACAAGTTTGCTACTTCTTGTTCCTTTATCGAAACCTTCTTCATCGCTCCATGTAGCCACATGAGCCTTGTGCTTATTCTTTGATTAACACTTTCTCTTCAATTGTGGGCAATCATATTTGACATGCCCTGACTTTTTGCATTCATAGCAAATGATCGAGTCCTTCTCTTTTGGTTCATTTTTGAGGCCTTCATTTTGTTTGAATTTTCTTCCTCGGTAAGGTCTCGTCATTTTTCTGATTCGTTTGGCAAACAATGCTATTTCCTCATCATCTTCATCTGAATCACTCTAATTTTTTATGGATTTGAGATCAACTCCAATGTTTTTCTTCTTCTCATTCTCTTTTGGTTTCTCTTCAATCTTATTAAGGTCCACCTCATCTTCAAGCATCATTTCATGAGTGAGGAGTGAACCGATTAGCTCTTCAAGAGTTAAGGATGTTAAATCCTTAGACTCGATGATTGCCGTCTTCTTTGATTGCCACGATTTTGGGAGGGAGTGAGTAACTTAACCTCACAAGCTTTTCATTTGAATGATCTCTCTATATGATTTGAGACCATTGACAATCGTTGAGAATCTATCCGTCATAGCTTTGATATCTTCATTTGATTTCATCCTGAAATTTTCATAGCTATGCGTTAGAATACTAATTTTAGATTTCTTTACCTCATCGGTACCTTCATGAGTGACTTGAAGTTTGTCCCATATTTCTTTGGCGGTTGTACAAGATGAAACTCTTCCGTATTCATCTGGTCCAAGAGCACAAAATATGATATGGATGGCTTTGGAGTTGAGCTGGAACATTTTTGTCTCTCATTCACTCCATAATCTTGGATGAGTGAGAGGCTTGAAGTATCCTTCTTCTACGACATTCCATGCTCCCATGTCACTTGCTTGAATGAAGTACATCATCCTATTTTTCCAATAGGCATAATTAGCCCCATTGAAGAAAAGAGGCTTGTTGACGGACATCGAATCGAGACCGAAGTCAAAGTTTGAAGTAGAGGCCATTGATGACTTTGATTATCGATATAACTCTTCCCGAATCGACTCAAGAGGCGATTAAACCTTCAAATGAGTTAGGCTCTGATACAAATTGTTGAGTTAATCGATTGACGGAATTGACCAAGAGGGGGTGAATTGGCAATAAAAATTTTGGTGGAAGCTTTTGTAGAAAATTGAAAGAAATTGCACAGCGATTTAGAGTGGTTCAACTTTCTCAACCAAAGTCTATGTCCACTACCTTAGCTATCCATACTAAGGATTTTCCACAAATTCACTAATTTGTCTTTCTTTTGAGATAAGAGTAACCTTACAACCCTCAAGAATTATACCCAAATTCTTGAGAACACTCTCTCCCAAAGAGAACAATACAAATTTACAAACTTACAAGGAAATCCCCACAAGGTAGATTGTTTGCACAATTCTAGAACAAAGAAAAGAACACTCAAAAATGAATACAATGAGCACAATAAGTGTTCTTGAAAGCAAGATGATATTGAATGAAAAATAGGCTTGAAATGCTCAAACTTGAGGTTTGATGCTTTCTCTTTGATTCTCTTGATTCTAGTTGCTTGATATTTCTTGTTTTGATCAATGGCTTCTAAGCTTGCTTAAATACACCTTGAATCACTTCTGAACGTTGGGGATGATTAGAGAAGATAATATAGCCGTTTTAGTGTGAAAACAATTAATAAAACAACTTGGAGCGTGGGGGGAATCGGTACCCCCTATGGGGAATCGGTTCCCTCTGAGCATACTGGAATTCTCGGAGCCAAACCATTAAGGGGGGAATCGGTACCCCCTTGGGGGGAATCGGTTCCCTCTGAGCAATCTGGAATTTTTTGGCTTTGAAATGGTTCGAAATACTTTGTAAAATTATTTTGAAATTGTTTTAAGATTAAAACTTAATTTTACACTTGAGTAAGGATTAAAAATGATTTTTGAAAGATTTAGAGTAATGTTTTGATATTCGAATAATTATATCAAATATACTTAGAAAACCTTTATTGCACAATCTTAAAATTCATTTAACTTAATTTGTTATATCGAAATATCAAAATGTTTTCAACATGGATCAAAACTGATAGTTCATACACTAAATGTACAATTTACCCTTGATACATTAACCACTTTATGACTTGAACAAGAAAAAAATTATTTAGTGCATGTGTATAATCATATATTTTTACATTATAGGCAAGGCTTTAACAAGAAGAGAAATGATGAATAAGATAAGTGGATAAAATTATCACTTCTCTTACATTTTTATAAGTTTGTAATTTTGTTTACAATAATTTAGTGCATGAGCAATAAATTAATTTTATTTGATAAATTTTAGGATGACTCTCTCACGTTCGACGAATATCATTAAAGATGAGTATCGTTGAGTACTATTAATTTAATTTATAAAATTTAAAATTCTAAAAGACTCAACGTATAATTAAATATTTGTTAATTTTTTTCTATTAAGCTAAGATGATTACAAAATAATATTTGTTTAAAATACTCTCAACCATTCGACAATGATTGCTTAATCACCCTACTGCAGCCACTGGTGCTCGAACCCATGGCCTATAGGAACAATAACGATTCATTTAACCACTGAGGTAAGTTGATTCGTGCAATTAGTTAAACATTTAAAGGTAAAATATTTAAAATAAATATAATTATATTTACCACAATCATTTTTAACAATAATTGGATCAAATAACAACCCTAAATTTTAAAATCTTAATTTTTTCATGTTTAGATAATTACCTTTAGATTTTTAATTAATGGTACTCATCGTCAGTGACGTTCAGCGATACTCGCCGAGTGTTATAGAGTTTTCCTAATTTTTAAGTCACTTACATGATTTAATTCTTACATTATTTGCTTATTAAGAAGGTGCCTAGATTCTTCTTCCAAGTTCATTGAATTTAAGTGAATGTTGATAAATATATTCTGCACTTCCTTTGACCAAAGGTTAGGGTCCCCTTCCTTTTGTTGTTTTAATTAAACTCTGTTCCCACTTGCATCGGTATGAACATTTATAAATACATGAATGATTTTCCCTAGATTCTCTTTATTTTTTAATATTGAAACCAATTAGACTACGAATCCTCCATGAGACCCATGAGGGAAATATTATGCTAAAGACCTGCTTCTCTAGTCTTTTCTTTATAATCTTTGGCTTGAAGTCAAAACAAGTACTCAAATCTTGCATTTTTGCTTTAAGTACTTAAATTATCTTTTGGTTGAACTAAAATTTTAAATTATTATATATAATCACTTTAAGTCCCCGTCATTCTTTTAGTTAGAATATTGTTCTTTTTTCCTAATAAGATTTGACACGTTATTCAAAATTATGTATTTATTTTGGCCTAAAAAATAGTTTAGGGGCTTAAAAAAGAGTCATAGTTTAGGAATTTATTTGATTAAATATAGTTTAGGTGTTTAAAGTGGTTACATGTAATAGTTTAAGAACTTAGTTTAACCAAAAAAACTAGTTTAGGTACTTAAAACGAAAAATGACATAATTTGATTTTTTTTTTAGTTTAGGCCATAATCTTTATATTATCCTAACATTCTAAAGTGTGACCAACTCATCAAATTTTGATGTGCATGAAATATATATATTCTCCCATTGACTACTCCATTATATTCTGCAGAGATTCTGACCAGTCAAGTTTACCTTAACCCTAGAGAGCTTCCCTTATAGCACCTCAATCAGTCTCTGCATAATCCCAAAATTCGGGGCAGATCCAATGAATTGAGCCACCAACGTGAATTCTCAGTCAGTAATTCCATCTTGAAGGACCTTCGTTGGAGGTTGTATAGTGATAACGTCGTCGCTCACTGTCGGAGGATAAAAATCCAGCGATTGCTCTGCTACCCCACCGAATAGTTGCCTCCAATCCAACTTCGGCAATACACTCATGAATTGAAAGAAAACATAAAAAGAATAACGAATAAAGAATCAAGGAAGAATTCCGAACAAAATCGGTCGGATTATCACCGAGAATCCCTAGGCCATCAGACCCGCTAACGTAAGCCCAGAAAAAATTACTATCCAGCTCCATTAGGGACGAAATTAAGACTTAATACAAAATAAGTATCTAAATTGTATCTAAAATTGATTTTTTATATCTAAAGATTTTTTTTTGCTAAAAATATGTATCTAATGTTTTTCTATTATACTTTTATGTGTCAATCGTTAAAAAATATTGTTAAGTAACGTGCCACGTTTATATATATATTTTTTACAAAATTATTTAATTTTTTTTAAAAAAAATCTGAAAAGGACATGAGTCACTTATCGATTTTTTTGATAAATTTTTTTTATGTATAAGGCAATATTAGTTCGAATATAATTTTTAATTTCTTGACATTGAATGCTCATACCCCTAATATTTTCGGTGCTTGAACCCGAGTTTTCAAAGATTCACAACAATTCCTTTACCACAAGGCCACTTGATTCGTGCAGCATGATAAATGTTTAAAATTATACAATTATATTGTATATATCTAAAATATTATATGATTATACTCGTGATAACATTGCTGGAAAATATTGCATTTTTCTTTGGCAATTCGAGGACAATTCAATTTACAATCGAAAAAATATTCCCTTTGTAATCTTGTAGCTCATTTTGTGCATCATCTAGTTTAACTTTATAAGCCCTCTTGCTCCCAAATATCAACTAGAAAATCCACCATTTCCTGTCATGGTGAACCCAAAAAGGCTTGATGAACTATAGGAGGAGGATGGACGGTCGATGATATCGTAAGAAAATAGCTACGAGGCGGAGGAGAACTTACGGGAAGCGGAATCGGGCGGGGGAACGGCTTATAATCGCAGTGCAAACTCTCGTAGATCGTATTCCAACTGCAGTTCAAAGAATGAACAACTCAAACTAGGCTTAATATGGTTGTTATCCTCTCTTTAACGGCGGTTAGAACTTGCAAGAACATGTACACAGGGCATTTGGAATTAGGAAAAACATGAAGATTACTAACTTTATCGTGGTTTCTCGAGGCTGCATGTGTTTCTCAGGCCGCTTATTTCCGAGCCATTGTCGCCTTGTTTGGTTCCAAAGAAGAAGGCCTGCAAGCAGAAGTTACATCATGGGAAGATTTTTACCTCCTTGATATGATTACCAAAAGGTAGGCTGATCTTTTCAGATAGAGTCCGGTACTGAAAACTTGAAACAGCACATGAAAATATATGAAGCAATAGATGCTATTTAACTTAGTACTATATAGAAGCTAATATAGCTCGACTTGCCATGATTTATAAACTCAGAAGGTTGACTTGTGCTGCCAGAAGGATCAAGATTCGATGTGTTGTTCGATGACATGCTCCTCTGGGACCGGACTCCGCTATGTTCCATTTCACATGCACTGCTATTCCAGAAATCTTCAGAAAAGCTGGATCTCTTCACTTTCTGGCCCTGAACCTTTAGACGTTGCGATGGATCATCCACCGCGGTAATCATGAAGGTTTCGTGAAGCACCCGAAACAACCTCTGCTCTGTTACAACTAGGATTAACCAAGTGCATGATTGGTACTGGTAATCATCTATAACAACTTAATCCTTTAAATCTACCATCTGGGAGAAAAAGCCATCGTTTTTGCAACCATAACAGGGAAATAATCATATAAAACAAAAATCTCAAATAATTGGAACTTCAAGATCTGTGATGGTGAACATCATTAATGAGGAGTCACTCTTGAAACATAGTAAAATCGCGACCATTTTGTCGAGTCAACACGACATAAACTACATACGCGATCGTAAGGCAGCTGAATAATGTGAATTTTGCTGGCTTAATCTCCAACAAGTAGGTAATCAAATTTGTGCAGGAGCAAAGTCCAACAACAAATACCACTCAAACACAAATTTTCCCTAATACACAAGTTTGTGCAGGTAAATAATGCAAATTGCACCAGCTTAATCTCCAACCAAAGTGCAGGGACCAAACTGGTGCAGGAAAAAGAAGCAATTAGGAATATCACTCGAGCCGATTTTCCTAAACTTCCAATGCAGAGAATTTATGAGCCCTCATAAATTGTTGATTCTACACTAAAACAAGCAAAAGAATAACATGAGAGAGAAGTAGTTCCTCACACGGAAAACAGATTTGCATTTATCCTTGAATGCTTCCATTAGGCAGGGTGTTAGAGCACGTAAATAAGCCCCAGAAAACAAAGCAAAAGAACAAAATGGTTTCTTCCCAAAACATCTCTTTGTCTGGGTTAATAAACAACACCTAGGATCCATATGAACCCCAAATCCCACAAGCAAAAGCAAAACTCTTGTGTCATGCAATCAGCTATCCAATTCTTCAAGCAACGAATGCCCCAAAAATCGAAAAGTTTCCCAAACCGATCCCCATTCCCCATGTAGTCTGTACGTCTCAGTTTATAAGCTCGCTTATACAACAAGCACTAACATAATCCAAAGATTCCACACTTGAAAAGAAAAGAAAACTTGAACCATACAACAAACATCAACAACTTTGTTTATAACCAATAAAGCTTAAGAGTCAAATTTGATAATTGCCAGGTTAAAAGTACAAATTTTTATTCCTTGCAATAGAAAAAAATGCAGAAGAAGAAGAAGTCTGACCAGAAGATTGCATCTATAATCCCCACAGCAAAACCAAAATTCCAGGAAAGAAATTACTTAAATTCCTGCAAGAATTTTTAAAAGAGGCAATACCTTTATCTTCCAAATCTTTTCCCTGGAAGTTTCTGTTGCTAAGAAAGGGGTACAAAGGGTCTTCCAGAAAGAAAGAAATGCAATTAACACACTGAGAACATCATGTTTAGAATAGATATGGATATTTCGTGATGGAAACGGAAATCTTGTTCTGGAAAGTGGTTGGTTTTCAGTTTTCTCAAGTTCTTTCTTTTGTTGCCTCCTAAATTAATCTGTTATTCTTGTTTTATTGAATGGCGTGAAATTGTAAGCTGCTTTGAAATCTTGTCCTAAAAGTTTGTTCTTTTAGATCAACTATTCCTTTTTCTAAAATCTTAAGACTATAACATATTAATTTATATTTAATATTATAAATCCATTCCTATTCCTAAAAAGATAAAACTTGAGAGCTTCTTTTGCTGAAATTAGATTTACAATTTTAGAACTGTAATCAAAACTAATTTTCAAAAAAAAAAAAACAATTTCAGAACTGCTACCAATGAAACTAAGTAGCAACTATTGGAGGAAGGATGTTTGATTTGCTCAGGGGATTGCATTGATTTAAGCATCTTGAATGCTTTGCACAATGAAAGTATTTTTTTTCCCCACTGATAAGGCAAGTTTCACGCTACCTCAAGTTCTTCACGAAAGCCAACAACAGCCTCGTCATTGATGGATAAAACAACTGGATGTTCCTTGTTTCACGGTCAATAATTGAACCAGGCAGGGAAGCCTCTTGATTCATAGCCCTTGAAAGATCAAAACAATAGGAACAAATTTTGTTCTTAACGTAAGAGATGCATAGTAAGTTTAAATCTTGGTCACCACCAAATGTCATCAGCACATCAAAGACAACCAAAGATGTATAGCGTAGGACCAAAATCACTTGCTAATTCACTTACTGAAACAATACCATGATCATATATATATATATATATATATAAGGAAAGTAAGAAAATTGAAATAAATAATTATATTAGCAAACTTCCACATAAAGCATAGAAAATCGTCTTTGAACAATCACAATATGACTCAACAACACATGATAACGGCTTAGACAGCGGCTTTGCAACATAGAAAAGTCTGATCCAGCAAAAGAATTTGCTGCCAAAACAATCGAATACTGGTTATATTCGATCAGCTAGGTACCGTACCAGAGAGTTGATAGGCTTTCCAAAGTCAACATTTTCAGAACCCCGGTGCTTAACTTTTATTCGAGCTAGGTAATCAGCAGCAATCCAAGCAAAGCTTAACATCACTACCCCTTCGTCACCATTGGTCTTCTGTATCTCTAATGTCTTCTTGACCCATTCAGGATGGTAAGTAACTTGGTACCATGCAGATGCCTTTCTTTCATACAACTCATTTTTTCATCCTCATTGAGCTGCTCAAAGTCCGGGTCCATATTCTCAAAAAGTTGTCGGAATTCTTTCCTCAGGGACCCATAAGAATGACTGAGCTTCTCCTTCAAATCTCCTAACTTCCTACTGGCATATTTAGGCATGGACCAGATATGCCCAGTTACGACCTCTTCTTCCCTCTTAACTTTGTACTGTTGAAGAAGTCCAGCCAGCTGTCCATCATAGGAGCACTTTTTAGCCCATGCATCAGCAATGAAATCACCAGATCCAGTAATTTCAAGATCTGCATCATAATTGATGTCACTAGAATCAAAATTGAGCTGGGAAGATTCAGAGACATCTTCATCATAGGCATCTTTGATATGACGATAAAGTCTTCCCAGAATTTTGCTCGACTTGTACGATTGGAACTCTTCTTTGCCCATGAAATCAGGGTAATGTTTCGGTTTCAAATCAGCAGGCATTGACACGATCTTCCCGGTTTTAGGAAAATCAACAGCTATAGCCGCCAACTTAGCGAGATGTATGCATTTCTCATCTTGAGCACCATGTTTGCTAAGGTCAGAATGAACCACATGTGCATTGCAAATACTTCCGAGGTGCTCATTCACCATGTTTTCGAAAAAAACTCTATTATGTCCTGGAGAACAAATGCGAAAGAAAACATCAATAGATTATGTCTTTCACTTACTTGAAACTTAAAATAGTTCAATAATCAGAATGCAATCTGACTACCCCCTATTTGATATATTTTACACAAGCTTATATTCATACTTCTTTGCCATGATTTTTTTCCAGTTTCTAACGATTGAGGATATTTAGCTGTTTGCAAAATTCATGATAAGGTATTCATCATGATCCAAATCAGAACATCATGTTTCCTGTTTCACATATTATACTCAGAATTTACTAGTGTCATTGCCACCTTTTTCACCTCATTTCAGCCTACGGAAATCATAGTAACATGGACAATAAGACAGATCTTGTTACAAAACCATACAAGGATAAATAAAATTTAAACATATAACTGTGCACTCAAACATTTGTCTTTGATGGCAATATTCCTTTCAATCCTAGCTTCTGAGTACCATACAAGAAAACAAAACTGTTTTGTAGCAACAAATAGATGGTTTTATTAAGGAAGGCTAGTAACTTGTATAATGCATTTGAAAATAGGAAATAAAAGAAAAAAATTCATGAAAAACCATAAAAGTTGAATGATAACAAAAAACAGAACAAACGGTTACCTTATGAGTGACACTGCGGTTTAATTCCCGAGGCTCATCAGGGTCATACTGCATGGGTGGGGCGCTCTCCTTGCTAGGGGGGATAAGAGGTTCTTCCCATGTGGCAAAGTAAAGGTCCCCATCAAGATCACTTCCGGAAGCTTCATCCGTATGGGGTCTCTCACCATTTTGGGGGAAGACCAGGCAGTCATGCAAGTGGTGTAAGCCAGGGGCATCAACTGCTTCTAGAATTCTTATCTCCAGGGTGAAGACAAGGATTCTTAGCTACAACCACCAGCCCTTTAATTACTTCAAATTTTTTCTTTGTCTCAGCGAACCTAGAGCCATGTTTTACGAAACAGTTTTCTATAGATGGATTAGACACTTGGATAAAGCACTGACCTTGTTCAAGCACTCCTAGTTCATCCAAAACACCCATTAGCCACCTGCCCGAATTAACAAAAATCCTAGTCTTTTCCCTAAGACCCCAAAGCTGAGATGCTCTTACACAAGTCAACATTCCTCTTAAGTGAGGTTCTGTCTGAGGCTTGAAACCTGCACTCAACATTATTGCCGGTGTATGCCCTAGATCACCACATGATGAAGTGAGGACTTCAAATGCTGCATCAGTGTCCACAAGGATTTTGTCCAACTTAGAAACCATGGCGTGTTGCATTCCCCAAAATACTTCATCTGGCACACCAAGTGTTGAAAGCAATATAATAATTTGCCTGTTCAGGAAGCCAGGCTGAAATTTTGTCCAAGAACAGATTTCCAGAGTTGTGTGGTTAGACTGGAACTTAATCATACTGGATCGTAATGAAAGACGAACTCCATTACCTTGTTCTGGCCAACAAGCCACGACCCCTTTACAACCTGCATATCTAATTTGATAAGCACAGGGAGGATTTAAGTCCAACTTCAATTTCTGAGCAACTTCTATTGCAAGATCGGGAGTTATCTTGCCAATCCCATCTGAGAATTTGTATCCATTCCTCTCTATATCTGGAAGATTCCTGTTAACCTGTGTTGGAGGAACTTCTACCGTTGCATATGTTGATGAGAAGCACTGACCCATCCTGGCAGCACATTAGCAATATTCCGGTTTGTAAACTTCCCCATCCAAGCTGTAATCTGACTCACATTTATCTTCCCATCTTCAGCGAAATACCATGCAGAACGATCTCTCAATTGATTGGCCGAGAAAGCAAGGAAAGAGTATTTGCGACCACACAAGTAAAATCCATCTGTAAGAATAGACCTTACCCTTTTGAAGACTCCTGTTTTGCGAGAAAACGAGGTAGATGTCACTTCCCTTACAATTGCAGCATTGTAGAAAGTGAGAACATTTGCATTCATCATCCGCATGCCTTCATCCATAAATGTGACCCTTAAAAACCGATCAGCAACATCTTTATATTTCCTGAGAACCCTATTAGAAAGCTCAACTTCCGGAAGAAGACAGTAAGCTTTGGTTGGAGTAATGACCAATCTTCTGATTTCGACCACATCATCCAACTGCGGAGGGCTCCTAAAGAGCTTAGGATTTTTCAGCAGCCACTCATGGACATTTTTCAGCCTATCATAGGCATCATACACTGGAAGTCTAGCGGTATAAATGTGCTTTAGTGCAGCAACATTGACCTCCACTGATTGATTTCTCAGTAGGTTAAAGAAGCCCTCCGATAACTGATGCTGATTGAATATGCCTTTGTGCATTACAGCGTTAACCAAAAACATTATTTCAAAAGGAAACCCTTCCTTGTAATCAATATAATAGAAGGGATCTGACATGGTCCTCCCCAAATCAGGTTCATTATGGATGCTAAGTTGCAATTTGAGATTGGGCATCGGTACTCTTCGGTCTCTGAGATGATTCATGACATTCTTTAGCTTTTTACCATAACGAGGACGGATTAGGACTCTGTATGTGTTACAACGACCAATAGCTCCACTTGCAGTAAAATCAGTGGTCCTGATCCACTGATCTTCATCATCCAACAGATCAAATGGAACTGACTCTTCAACGTCATCATCAGCAGTTCTATACCATATCCAAGGTGATGAAGCCAGCTGCAACAGCACCACTAAACCAGATGGTTCTGAATACTGCTTAATCTCAATGATCTCCCTCGCCAAGAACTCCACCTTGAAGTCACATTTTATTACAGCATGCTCGTTTGTGCCTTTGAATGAGAAGGCTGTATCTCTAGAGAAACAAAATTTGCAGGTGTCATCAAAAGGATCCACAATAAAATCAACCCCAGAAGGAGGTCCTCTCCAGCTAACAACAAACTCATTCCGGCTAGCAAATGATCCAATCTCCAGGGAGACATCTGGTAGCTTAAAGGGTGTTTTATTCCTCCTGCGTCGATTCATGTAAAAAGGATTCTCAGGCCCCAAACTAACTTTCAATAGATGATTATTGAAAGCAAGCTCAGTGCGACCAGCAGCATCCACAGCCCAATATACTGTTAGAGGTGAGGCAAAATGAACAAAAGCATGGGGATCCACCTTATTATAGTCATCTGTTCTTCGGATAACTGTAGTGTCAGTTATCTTGAAATTTGGATAAGATTCTGGTGGCGTCCATGAGGTCTTCAGTCTGCACCTCCAGACAATGCCGACTTGATTTTCCAAGTAGTCCATCAGAGCTTTGGCTTTGACATGTCTGTCAAATCCACCGACACTAACTTGTGTCACCACAGTGTCCTTCGCACTTCCTTCTACCTCCATATATTTCAGAAAATTACCCACTTCAATTTGATTTCCAACAATTTCCTGAAACAAAACCAGGCACAACATATCCATAAAATGAGAATAACACACACAACACTAAGAAAAAAAACAAATGTTGCAGGGTAAGAATACCACCAACTACATACGGGCAAATTTTGCAAAGGTTAGAGCTTTGTGTTTTGACAGTAGCAGAAACAGATTATAACATGACAACCAAAACTCATAGAGCATCTTCTTCATGTTGTTAGAACAAGTTGAAGAATCGTTAATAACAAAAGAACGGGCGATCTAACTCTTTTTTCCTTGTTCTTTAGTTGGAAATTAAAAGGGGAAATGTAAAATGAAAAGATCCATCCTTAATTACTAAACTTAGTCAAGAATTTATAATTTAACTTTACAAAAAACACCCACTTGCAGTATGATATCAAGAACATGAATATAATATAAAGCCGGAGTGTTCTTCCATTGTTTTAGGTGCAGAAAGCAGGAAACTTTAAAGAGAATATAACTAAACAGAAGACGAAATTCAATATCTTTATCTTCTACTAAATTCCCTTACAGCCAAATAATCAAATCAAACATTTAGTAAATAGCAGAAATCAAAACGAAAAAAAAAACTTCAAATTTGACACAATGTCATAAATTTAGAAATACCCAAAACCAGATCCCCATTTTTCTTTCAAACAGAAACATGACCATTGCATTATAAGAAACCAACCGAAATTCATGTTGGAAAAAGAATAAAAATGGCTTGTAGGAAAAGGCTGCTAACCTGAAAGAGTTTTACTTCGACACAACAGAAGCAGCAGCTTTGAAGGCGTTTGCAGTCTGCAGAGTAAGAGAAAGACGTGAGCAAAAGCAAAGTTTTGTGATCTTAGTGAGATGATTGAGGGTACGAAGGATCAACACGGTATATATAAGTAAAAAAAAGTGTGCTTTTTTCGTGTGTAATTCACGTAGTAGTAGTTTTAGGAGGGAGAGGAAGAGGAGCTTTGATTCTTTATTCTAACTACTTCTTGGACAAGGTTTTGATCTCCCGCTTTTGCCTTTTTCTTTATAATTAATATTGCATATGCCTTGCAATTTCGTTTCTGAAAATGATTTGATTTGGAGAGTTGAAATTTGTCCCCAGACTTAGCATTCCTTGTCCAGGAAGTAGTTTCACTTAGGGATGGGTTTTCCTCGTGTTGTGTAAGAATTTCGGTTCACATATATTAGTCAAAAATTATATATCCTCTAATCAATTCGAATTATTTAAAAATATACACCTTTCCCGATTAACCCGATTCATTTTTTAGATAAAATTTAAATTCGATCTGATTTGAAATAATATATTTATTAAAAAAATTGTTTTTATTCTATAATAATAGAAATTTAATTGAAAAAAGTACATATACAGGGATATTGCAATTATCCCTAATATATAACATAAAATTATAATTTTTTTAGATCAAATTAAGTCAAATAATTTTATCCTAAATCCGAATCCGACTCAATCCGAACATAACCTTTAAAAAAACCCTAACCCAATTTCAAAATTATTTTAAAAAATTAAGACTTTATCACTTCGTGTCGAACCAAAAACTATTAGACTCATGTCTCAGGCTCATTAATAATTTCACTTACCTTAAATGAAAATCAAGGTTGTTTTTCATTTTATAATTAAAATTTGAAAATTATATAATTTATATACTTTTATATGAATAATACTTATTTATATATTATTTGATTTTTTGAATAAAACAATATTTTATATTGTTATACGCCAGTTAATTTTAGAATAAAAATAAGAGTAAATTATACCGGTGACCACTCAACTATAGCTCATTTTCATTTTTACTATCATTTTTGAATTCTTATTAATCAGACCACTCAATTATTTAAATGCATTCAATCAAGTCACTTGCCACTAACGGTTGACGAACATTATATGACAATTAGTAAAATTACACATTTGGTCATCAATATTTATATATTCTATCAATTTACTCCTTATTTGAGGACACATATCATCATTTAATTGAAACACTTTTTTAATTTTAATTTATTTAATAAAATTATTTTTTGTCCAACCAGACGGTGACATGTGTAGGTTAATAGAAAAAACAACACTCAACGATTTGAGAGATTACTGAGAATTAAACCCACGTCATGGCTCTTGGAAGAAGTAAAGCAAGCATCACCACTGGACCAAGCATTCATTTGTGATTAGATTTACATAATTCATATAAAACCTGTTACTGCCAAAAAAAAACTACTTATTTAGGGACTTAAACCTAAGCAAACTATATGATTAGCGCATTCTAATCATAAATTAATACAAAATTTAATATTTTTCTTTTTCATAATTATAATTTAAAAGAATTTTAAATTTTTTTAATATTTTTAGACAAAATTTAATATTTTTTCTTTTTTCATAATTATAATTTATTTTTTAATTATTTCTACAAAAATTTTCAACTAAATGTAAAAATAAAAGTTAAAGTCATTAAATTATAATTATGAAAAATAAAAAATATTAAATTTTGTCTAAAAATGTAAAAAATTAAATTTATTTTAAATTATAATTATGAAAAAGAAAATTATTAAATTTTGTATTAAATTGTGATTAGAGTGCCCTAATTATATAGCTTGCTTAGTTTTAAGTTCCTAAATAAGTAGTTTTCTTTCTTTATTTTTTTTTGGCAGTAACAGATTTTATACAAAGCCTAATCATAAATGAAGGCTTTCCAATGGTGTTGCTTGCTTTTCCTCTTCTAAGAGCCATGATGTGGGTTCGATTCCCACCACCCTCAAATTGTTGTGTGTTGTTTTTTCCTTTAACGTTGTGTGTTGTTTTTTCCTTTAACCATGTCACCATGTGGTTGGACAAAAAATAACTTCATTAAATAAATTAAAAATATATAAAAAAAACGCTCCCATTAAACAATGACACATGTCCTCATATGATTAAAATATTAAATTTATTTAATTAAATTAAATTAGGACTAAATTATTAGAACGTATAAATATTGATGACCAAATATGTAATTATATCAATTTTAATAACTTATGATTTAAATTAGGACTAAATTAGGATTAAATTAACAGATAGTTGCTTGATTGAATGCATTTAAATAGTTGGGTGACCTAATTGAAAAGAATTAAAAAATAATAGTCAAAATGAAAATAGATTATAATTAGATGGTAACTGATATAATTTACCTTAAAAATAATGATTATACTAATGCGAAAGTGACAAAAACTATCAAAGGAGCTTGTACTTAAAAAAAATCAACGTAATAATTGTATTATTTTTTCTTTTAATGTAATATCTAATTTAAAAAAGAGAAAATCGCCTCAGTGACCAAAAAAAAGTTATAATATACGATTTTAACCAACTTTTTTTGGATTTGCCAAAATGACCAACAAAATCGCAACGTGAAATAAAAATCGCAACGCGATCCCCAGAATCGCAAATCAGTTTCCAGAATCGCAAATCAGTTTCCAAAATCGCAACGCGATTCTTGAAAATCGCGATGCGATAGTACAAATTTGCATTGCGATTTTCCATAATCGCAACGCGAATATGAAAATCGCAACGCGAACACATAAATCGCAACGCGTATCCGTAAATCGCAACGTGTATCCGTAAATCGCAACGCGTATGGGTAAATCGCAATGCGTATCCGTATATCGCAACGCGTATCCGTAAATCGCAACGATAATACATAAAATCGCAACGCGTATCCGTAAATCGCAACGCGATATTTAAAGCGCCATTATAATCGCTACGCGTATTTTATTTTCAAATTACAAAAAGAATATTAAGACAAAATCCCGTAATCGCAACTCATAACCTAAAACCTAAAATCACAACTCAGTCCCATCTCCATCTCTCACTCTCTACGGCGAAGAAATCCGTCCCCATCTCCGAAGATTTCCGTCCCCATCTCCGGCGAAATCCCTCACAACCATTCACGGTCAGAAATCCCTCACAATATTCAGAAATGGAAAATCAACCTCCGAGGGTTAGTTTTTTTAATTATTTTTATTTTGAAATGTTTGCATTATTGTAGGTTTTTCATATTGAAACTGATGATAAGTTTACTGGTCATTTCAATAATAGATTAACCATTTCACTTAGATTTCATTTCGCGTTACGATTCTGTCGTTGCGATTTTCATTTCGCGTTGCTATTCTCTCGTTGCGATTTTCAAGTTAGTATTTGTCTTTGTCTTTGTTCTGTCTTTTGGTTGAAGTAATGCAATCCATTCAAGTTTCAATTTGCAGAAGAGTCGCAACGAGATAAATGAAAATCGCAACGAGAGAATGACTGTCGCAACGAGAGAATCGCAACGCGAAATGAAAATCGCAACGAGAGAATCGCAACGCGAAACCAAAATCGCATTGCGATTTTCATTTCGCGTTGCGATTCTCTCGTTGCGATTTTCATTTCGCGTTGCGATTCTCTCGTTGCGATTGTCATCTCGCGTTGCGATTCTCTCGTTGCGATTTTCATTTCAACCAAAAGACAAAACAGTGTTGCAAATTTTAGTTTCAAGAATAAACTACTACTTTTTATGTTTATTGTTTTTTGGTATATCTTCACAGTGTAGTTTTTGGTATATCTAACTTGGTATGTTTATTGTTTTTGTAGAAATTTTTTTCGGCTCAATTGACCTTGAAAATAAAGTCAGCCTGGCCACTACAATTGCAAAGAAGCTTTCACCTGCTCAAAGACAATTGTTTGAGGAAACCTGCTTCGGGCCATGGCTGAGAGTACAGCATCCGGGTGGAGATGCTAATTTGACCCATTTGTGGCTTCAGACCATGACATCAAATCTACCCGACAGTATACAACGTGGTGAGGAAGAGATATGGTTTCATTTTCCACCAGCGTATACTTGCTTTGGGCGGAAGGAGTTCTGCTTAATCACTGGTCTACGATTCGGACACGATGATGTAGGCCGGTACACTCGTCATATCGCCCGCCATCATGGTTATCCCGGGTTTTTCCGGATGAGTCAATGGAGAAGCCGAACCTACATGTCGACGACCTGAAGAAATTATTTAATAAGAAAGCTGGTTTCACTCGGATGGAAGACGTCGATGTTGTCCGAGTATGCCTTCTACTACTTGTGTATGCCGGCTTTTTAGGCAGAGAGGCCAGACAACCTATTCATCGGGAGCTAATAATATTGGTAGAGGACCTGAATGCATGGAATCTGTTTCCGTGGGGTTCGTATATATGGAAAGCTACCTGGACTAAGTTGTCGTCTGCCTTTGATGACCGCAAAAGTTTGCGGGGCGATGGGTCCAAATACACTTTGTCAGGCTTTGTTTGGGCCTTTAAGGTAAGAATTTCTATATAATGTTTCTAAAATTATAATTAATTATTTAACAATTACTAATTTTGTTATTATATTGTTTGTAGATTTGGATATTCGAGGCTTTCCCCAGCATGCGTACATATGCAATAAAAACGTCAAATGATATTCCCAGGGCTATTTCCTGGAAGAGGAAAACTCTGTTGGATTGGGAAGACTTTATACCATATGCCACAATAAATAATGTAAGTTAACACAAATACTTTCATATAATATAAACAAGTTATTAATAGTAGACGTTTAACTTTGTTTGAGTTTTTATATTTTAGGAGGCCAACATTCCATTACAAAGACTGACACCCACGGAGGAAGAGCTTGCCACTGATTGGTGGCAAGCTAGTCAGAATTTTTTTGATGGCACGGATGATGAGCAGCATCCACTTCCTCCAATTCGAGAGCCATCACCTCACCTAGAGCCATCACCCGATCGACCCGACTATACATCTCTAGAACGAGAGCCATCACCTATCCCGTCACATCATCGAGCCTCTTCTCCATCATCACCTCATGATAGGCGACCGGCAAAGATGCCACGACTCCTATCTCCCTGTTCTCCACCTCCACCTCAACGGGATGAGTCAAGGGAGTTACGTGATGAGGTCAATGCCTTGCGTGAGGAGATCGGTACTCTACGCGATAACGATGGTGCATGGCGTGTGGAGGTGTCAACTTTACGTGGTGAGGTTGCCGCTCTACGTGAGATGATAGTATCGTTGCAGAATGAGGTTCATACTCTACGCAACGAGGTAAGTTTAAGATTTTCCATATTTAACTTAATGATAAATTTACTCGTAATTTCACTTAGATTAGCCATTTCACTTAGATTGCTTAGTAAATTTATTCGGTTGCTGCCAATTCTGCTAAACTGTGTATTCTTTAACACTGTGAAATAGTATTTGTCTTTGTTTTGTCTTTTGGTTGAAAGTAAATTTGTTCGGTTGCTGCCAATTCTGCTAAACTGTATATTCTTTAACACTGTGAAATATATTTGTCTTTGTTTTGTCTTTTGGTTGAAAGTAAATTTGTTCGGTTGCTGCCAATTCTGCTAAACTGTGTATTCTTTAACACTGTGAAATAGTATTTGTCTTTGTTTTGTCTTTTGGTTGAAAGTAAATTTGTTCGGTTGCTGCCAATTCTGCTAAACTGTGTATTCTTTAACACTGTGAAATATATTTGTCTTTGTTTTGTCTTTTGGTTGAAAGTAAATTTGTTCGGTTGCTGCCAATTCTGCTAAACTGTGTATTCTTTAACACTGTGAAATAGTATTTGTCTTTGTTTTGTCTTTTGGTTGAAAGTAAATTTATCCATTCAAGTTTCAATTTGCAGAAGAAGAAATAGTTTACTTTCGCAACACGAAACTTAAAATCGCAACGCGAAACCAAAATCGCAACGCGAAATGAAAATCGCAACGACAGAATCGCAACGCGAAACCAAAATCGCAACGACAAGATCGCAACGCGAAACCAAAATCGCATTGCGATTTTCATTTCGCGTTGCGATTCTTTCGTTGCGATTTTCATTTCGCATTGCGATTCTGTCGTTGCGATTTTCATTTCGCGTTGCGATTTTGGTTTCGCGTTGCGATTTTAAGTTTCGTGTTGCGAAAGTAAACTATTTCTTCTTCTGCAAATTGAAACTTGAATGGATTGCATTACTTCAACCAATAGACAAAACAAAGACAAATACTAACTTCAGGGTATTAGTTTGAAACATATTTTCTTTGTTATCTGATGCATTTTGTGAACTATGATAGAATAATGACTTGGGTGAATACAATGCAAGTTTGAAACATATTTGTCTTTGTTTTCACTGTTTAAATATCATGTCTGTTTATTTACTGATTTTTGTATTTAATTATTTAGCGGCCCGATAGAGTGGATGCTTTACGTCGGGTTATGCTTGCACGACGAGTTCACGCATCAGACAGCGTGCACGTGCTATTAAGTCTCCGTACACCCCAATAGTGCGAAGACACCGCAAGAAGAAGCCCGACTCGCCTGTCATCCCTCAAGAGTCCACTCCTATCGTTGAAGAGGCCCCCCATATCATTCCTCGAGAGTCCCCTCCCACCGTTCAAGAGGCCACTGTCATCATTGAAGAGGTCCCTCCCACCATTCAAGAGCCCGATTCACATGGCGTCATATGTAGGCTTCTTGAGAAACCCTCTGTCGTGCCGGACATGATGGATTCAAGTTGGCTCTCGTATGAGTTACCGGCCAGTACCATACCGGTATCTGAAGAGGAGAGGGAACAACTACCGGACACAATTTTGGATAACACCCTTTGGGCTAAGACCGCAGTTGATTTTTATCTACATGAGCGGAGCAAGGGGTGTTTCACTGACATATGCAAGCTCACCGATGATATCTTTTTGTTGCTTGAACGGCCTTGGTGGGGCGTATTATTAGGGGTCGAAGACAATGGCTATTTCGATGGGGGGGTAAGTCTTATATTTTTCTTATATTTCAATTTGATTAATTTTTTTTTAAATTTATGTAAGTCACTAATATATGTCTTTTTTTGTAAAACAGCATATCGATGCGTGGGTGACACGTCTTCTAATAATAAGAAAACTTAAGAAAAAAAAAATATACGATATACAATAATGCCGACGTCTTTTCACGCCGTTCACTTGAAGAATGCACGAGATGAATCATTTGATTTGGGCAATGGACAAGCTAAACTTTATCCTGCATGGTGGGAGGTCGATAAGGTTAGTATTTATTTTAGATTGAGTTTAAAGGTTTTATGAAATAAGTGCGCAAATGAATGAATTATTACTTATGATTGCAGGTGTTTATCCCTGTTTTGGAACGTAAACATTGGATTCTCGTCGAGCTTCAGCTCCCATCCCTTAAGACAATAGTGTATGACAGCATGATAATTACATATCATTGGCTGATTTAAGAGATGTTATTAAGGGATGGAGCTCTCATTTGGCTAAATTCTTGGATGCGATCAATTATTGGACTCGTTCTGGAAACAAGAAGCCAAAGAAGCTCAATATTACAGTTATTAGAGACGAGACGCGCCACAACAAACGAGCGGAGCCAGAGGAGATTGTGGTCCTCTCGTATGCTTGGCGTTGGAGCGTTTGACGACGGGAAGCATCAAGTATCTACCTCCCACCGATAGAGATAAAGCTGCAGTAGGCTTGTGGTTTCGGCATTATATGGCTAAATCGATATATACGAGACGCTGCCTACCTGCATCCGCGTTATAAAATGTCCATAAACAATTGGTAAGTTTATATACTTATAAATGAAAATGTTTGGTTAATTAACTAGAATTCAATAATTTGCGTAGAAAGTGTTGTTTGAACAAATGTTTGGTTTCTGCAGGTTAATCTCAGAAGTGAACTGCGTGAAAATGATGTCGAGCTGCAAAAGTTGATTCAATAGTTTAATTGATTGTTTTTTGATTGTTTAATTGATTTGTAAAAGTTGATTCAATAGTAGATGATCGGAAATAAGAATTATTGCTTATTTTTTGATTGTTTAATTGATTTGTAAAAGATGATTTGTAAAAGTTGATTTGTGTAATTGATGCGAACATAATTCTTATTTGTGCTTGTTTAATTGATTGAAATGTAATGGTTGATTTTGTTGATTTCAATCTGCATTATGTTGAAGGCAAAAATGACTATCGCAATGCGAAATGAAAAGCGCAATGCGAAATGAAAATCGCAACGAGAGAATCGCAATGCGAAATGAAAATCGCAATGCGGAAATGAAAATCGCAATGCGTTTATAATTTCGCATTGCGATTATCTCGTTGCGATTTTCATTTCGCATTGCGATTTTCATTTCGCATTGCGATTCTTTCGTTGCGATTTTCATTTCGCATTGCGATTTTCATTTCGCATTGCGATTTTCATTTCGCATTGCGATTTTCATTTCGCATTGCGATTTTAATTTCGCATTGCGATTCTGTCGTTGCGATTTTCATTTCGCATTGCGATTTTCATTTCGCATTGCGATTCTCTCGTTGCGATTTTCATTTCCGCATTGCGATTTTCATGTTGGGATTTTCATTTCGCGTTGCGATTGTATTTTCCGTGTTGCGATAGTCAAATGCATGCCTAATAGTGATAACAACTGAATAACAAGAGTTGGTTAAGTCAAAATGGTTGGCCTGAGTCATTAATTCAACTGAAAATGTTAAAATTTCACACATAAAATCCACATAATACAACGTTTGCATTTAAAAATCACCTAAGTTAACAGTCTCAAAAGGTGAAGCCAATCGTGATTGGGATTTTAAAGATGATTGCCTTTTGCTTGACACCATATGAGCTTTGGATTTTGATGAGGATCCATATTTTGGTAGAGGAAAAGATGATTTTGATGGCACTGGTGATCCACATGTCAACCTTGTATGACCACTTTCCTTGCACCGACTACATGTCGATCTCTTCTTCTCTTCACCCTTAGACGGTATACGATCGTGACTTTTTGGTCGGCCAGGTAGCCTTCTGTCCATGGCTGGTGGCAAAACTGTTTGTAAGTCATCTGGTATGTCCCACTCAGAAGGATGTGGAATAGGGTAGACAATCTCGGCATAAGTCTGTCGATAAACTTCTGTAGTGTAGCAATCCATAGCGTATGCGCTTGAATCATCTTGGTTTAAATGAAGAGCAACTTTTATAACATGGCCACACGGATAACCAGATGTTTGCCATTTCATACAACTACACGTCTTTGCATTTAGATCGACTAGCCCATTTAAGTTATTATCCAGTACTTGAAACAAAGTGTTTGAACATGGTTCAACTCTCCATGACGTTGACTTCACAACACGTTTCGTTATCTTTTTTTCAGTCCATGGTGTAACACGATATTCCAATGTTCCTGTAAATTTAAATAAACATACTTAGTAAAATATATAAATATGATAAGTTACGAATTCAAAGAAATAATACCTGCATGGTTTCTTTTCTTGTAGTACCACTGTTGAATAGAGGCTCGAAAAAACTCCATTAACATAGTAATGGGTAATTTCCGGGAATGACGACTTAGAGCGTTGATTGATTCTGCACTATTAGACGTCATGAAACCATATCTTGCTCCAAGTTGATGTACTCTTGACCATCTTTCAAACCCGACATCTTCTAGTGTTTGAGCACACTGAGGCAAAACACGTCTTAAACAATTTATATGCTTATTGAAATCCACTTCCCGATAAGCTTTTACAGCCTTCCAGTATGTCCATTTGTGCTTTTTTATACCAGCAGACCTTGATTTTAGATTTCTATACAAATGAACACCACAAAGTCCATGAAAAGCATCTGGGAAACACCTTCTAACAGCGTTGTCAATTGAGTTTGCCCTATCGGATATGATTGTCAGATTGCTAATAGGACCTATGCAATCCCTAAGATGCCCCATAAACCATGTCCATGAATCAGAGGTTTCAGATTTGCCAACCCCGTAAGCTATTGGCAATATCCCATTGTTAGCATCCATGGCTACTGCTAATAAGTTTACTCCAAGGTATCGACCTTTCAAATGTGCTCCGTCAACTATAATAACTGGGCGCATGCAAGTAATAAACGAACGAATCTACAAAATAATATACACAAGAAATATAATCATTTAAATGTGAAATGCATGTAACTAACAAAAATGAGTCAACAAAATTATATTGATTTACTAACCGTAGCACCAATGGCGATAAACAGCAACTCAAAGCGTCCATCTCTATCTGTTTTGATATGAGTTACCGACCCAGGATTTTTCAGCTTTAAATTGTGACAATAAGCCGGCAGTTGGGCAAACGATGCTTCTGGCGACCCCCTCAACAATTCCAAGGCATAACATTTGGCTCTCCAAGCTTGAGAATATGATATACTAATCTTGAACCGAGCATTCATGTCAGTCATAATTTCATGTCCCCGATATACCCTGCCATTCAAAAACATTAACTCAGCCAGAAAACCACCCAACACCTTTTTGTTTGCCTGTCTATGGTGAGGAAAAACTTGGGTTCTTGAACATGTATGTTTATCAATAAAAGTCCTAACTTGAAACATTTTGCAATCTTTTATTCTCTTTGCAATCATACGCCACGTACAGTTTTTGTCAATCATACACCTTGTTTCGAAACGATCTTTGCTTGATTTGTTAACTTTTAGTTGATAGCCATCTTCCACACATTTCGTATATAAAGCTATCTTCAAGTCTTCCTTTGTATCAAAACAAATCTTTCTTGATACGAATAACTTTTGTGTAACAATCAACTGCTTTCTTTATCAACTCTTCTTCCGGTATCTGAAGTAATTCTGGCATATTCCAGTTATACGCCCGTGGCATTTTCTTTTCTTCGGGGACTTTTTCTTCTTCTTTTTCTTCTTCAGGATTATATGAATTACAGAATGGATGTTCAACATGTTCATTCACAGTCGTAACTTCCTCCTCATTATCATCAACATTACATTCTTCGGCAACGGCTGTTTCATCATCAAAATTCGGGTATTGACCAATATCAATATCATTACACGCATGGTCTGTTTCTTCTTCTGAAACATCATCAAAATCCGTGTATTGACCAATATCAAAGTCCGGATATTGACCAAGACCAAATTTCGAATACTGACTAGTACTCACAATTTTTTCTGTTGGCTCATCATCGTCTAACTGGTCAATACGAAAACCGGAATTTGGTGCTGAAAGTTGATTGGGATTTGGATTAGAGAAAGGTTGTGGGTTTTGAGAAAAACTTAGTTGATTACTACCCGCTACTGACCCAACAATACTACTTCTAGGTTCAACAACATACAATGTAACATCATCTTGTGAAACACTAATGTAAGCAATGAATCGTTCAACATCTTCATTGTCGGTTAACAAATAAACTTTACCATTTCTCTGATAAGATAGCCTAAATCCACTTAGGGGCTCTAAATTCAATTTATTTGAAACACGTAGCATTAGAGTTTCATAAGTTAACTTTTGTAAAGACAATTTTAGTTGAAGATTCATGGGTAAAGGCATATATTGTAAAACACCATGAACATTATCCCATGACCCTCCAAAACACAAATCTATCCAAACATGATCAACATTAGATGATTTCATGGTTGTAAATTAATTTACTAAACAGACGAGCTGCGAAACTAAAACCTGTTGCCGGATTGGGAAGGATGTCGTTGGATATAGGAACGGATGTCGCCGGAGAGAGTGATAGATGGAGATGGAATGAGTTGCGATTTAGGGATTTAGTTTATGATTTCAGTGTTATATACCCAAAATTTAAGTGTTGTGATTTACAGATTCTCGTTGCGATTTACGGATTATCGTTGCGATTTACAGATTCTCGTTGCGATTTACGGATTATCGTTGCGATTTACGGATACGCGTTGCGATTTACGGATTATCGTTGCGATTTACGGATACGCGTTGCGATTTATGGATACGCGTTGCGATTTACGGATACGCGTTGCGATTTACGGATACGCGTTGCGATTTACGGATACACGTTGCAGTTTACGGATACGCGTTGCGATTTACGGATACGCGTTGCGATATACGGATACGCATTGCGATTTACCCATACGCGTTGCGATTTACGGATACACGTTGCGATTTATGGATACGCGTTGCGATTTATGTGTTCGCGTTGCGATTTTCATATTCGCGTTGCGATTATGGAAAATCGCAATGCGAATTTGTACTATCGCATCGCGATTTTCAAGAATCGCGTTGCGATTTTGGAAACTGATTTGCGATTATGGGGATCGCGTTGCGATTTTTATTTCGCGTTGCGATTTTGTTGGTCATTTTGGCAAATCCAAAAAAAGTTGGTTAAAATCGTATATTATAACTTTTTTTTGGTCACTGAGGCGATTCTCTCTTTAAAAAATAAGTCTAATGTGATTTTTTAACAAATATTTTTCATCGTTAATTATTATAGTGTTAATGTGACAGTTCACGATGCTGACGTGACAGTCCACGATGGTTTATAATATGACAGATAACATGGTAGATGATTAAATTGATAACTTAAACATGGTAGTCTGTCATTTTAGTACCGTAAACTACATGTCAACATTGTGAAGTGCCACGTCAGCACTATGAAGATAAAATGATAAAAAAACATTGATCAAAAGATCACATTAAGTTTATTTCCTAAGGTGAAGGACTACATTAAGAGAGAAAAAATACAATCATAGAATTGATTTTCATTTAAAAGTATAAAAATCTCATATGTCTTTTTTGCATATAATGTTTTGTAAATCTATTTATTATTTTACTAAAATCGAAAGAAATCTAGATATTTTGTTAATTGAACTGACACATTTATTAATTATTATAAAGTAATATAAAATAAAATGAGGTGACTATCCAACTCAGTTGGTAGAGCACAAAATTCTTATCCTTGAGGTCGTGGGATCGAGTCCCACGGATGACATTTTATAATTCGGAGGTCTTATACGGAAACTGCTCTCAATCTGGTGTTGGGGGCAGTCTACTATCTTACCTCCCCTTACCCCATTACATATGAGAACAAGAGACAACCAGAAAAATAAAATAAAATAAAATAATATTTAATTAATAACTATATTTTACTAATATCAAAGAAATCTAGATATGATTCACTAATTGAACCGTCATGTTTTTTTATCAACTTATTTATTAACTATGAGCACAAATATAATATAAAATCTTGAACCTGAAATTTTAAGAGAGAAAAATAAATCCTATTATTAAAGTCGTTTAATTTGTGCTTAACACAAATACTATTAAAAATATTTAAACACGTGTGATTTTACATCTTCTATGTATTGTATCTAAAATCGCATCAATTAAATTAAACTCAACTTTCGGATAAAAATATTTTTAAAATATTATTTAATATATTAATTGTATTAATAATAATTCTAATACTTTAAATTCTGGGCCCAAGATGGGCTGTCTAAGGACCATAGGCTTTAACAGTCAGATAGGTCCAGTGCGGAGCAGCCGGAGATGGTAAATGATAACAAGTAGCTAGGGTACTTTGGGAAATAAACTAAAATTTCCTCTGTTTATAAATATTAGTCTAAGAAAAGCTTCATTTTGATTTGCGGACGTTAAAAACCCTAACCCTAGAACCTTCAATTTCCCCCTCCCCGTTTTAATCAAGTTAGGAGGTAAAGCTCTCGAAGCTATATCTCCTTGAAACCCTAACTCTTCGATCTTATGTTATTTTCAAAGCTCTAACATTCGTTGTTTTATTGGGATTTTGTAGATAAATGGGAGAAACGAGGGACAACGATGCCTACGAAGAGGAGCTTCTCGACTACGAGGAGGAAGAAGAGAAAGCACCCGACTCTGTAACTGCTAAAGTCAATGGCGAGGGAGCCAAGAAGTAAGTTTGACTTCATTTATAATGTTCGCTTCCCGTTTTGTTCTGTTCAACTGATGGTAAATATTTATGAAATAATTTAAATTTTTACGGCCGGAGAAAGAATAGAAGTTATTTTGTTTTGCTTTTGTATTTGATGGTAAATAATCCATGGCGAAGTTCTTTCGTTCTGATTTTGCTGTTTCTTTGGTTTTTTAGGGGATATGTTGGCATACACAGTTCAGGATTCAGAGACTTCCTTTTGAAACCAGAGCTTCTCCGGGCTATTGTTGATTCTGGATTTGAGCACCCTTCAGAAGGCAAACCCTTGACTCTCCTTCCGTTTTTTATATTTGTCAGCCTTATTGTACAAATCCATATTTAAAGCCATGATTAAGTTTCATAGATGACTTTTTTTTTGGTTGTTTATTATGTTTTATTTTCCATGTACGGGGCTTTATATGGATAACGTTTCATGTTTTTAATGTTTATTGTATCAAACATGTTATGGTCTAAATTTTTTTGGTTGTTGCGTTATTTTTACAGGTAATATACCACTATCATAAAGTTTCAATTAAATGGATCACGGAGGTTATATTTTACTTACCATGGATTCCTTCGATGCACATTTCATTGGTTCTACACCAGTGCAACATGAATGCATTCCCCAAGCTATATTGGGTATGGATGTCATTTGCCAAGCTAAATCAGGGATGGGAAAGACCGCAGTTTTTGTTCTGTCAAGCCTACAGCAAATTGAACCTAGTCCAGGACAAGTTATTGCCCTTGTTTTATGTCATACGAGGGAATTAGCTTACCAGGTCGGAACAAGTTCTGTGTTCTTTTTTTCCTCAAGTTATATGATGTACGTCAACTTATTTTGTTGTCCTCTTGTAGATTTGTCATGAGTTCGAGAGGTTCAGTACTTATTTGCCTGAGATCAAGGTTGCTGTCTTCTATGGAGGTGTCAACATCAAAGTTCACAAAGATCTATTGAAAAATGAATGCCCCCACATTGTTGTTGGGACACCTGGAAGGATATTGGCTCTGACAAGAGATAAAGATCTTTCTCTGAAGAATGTGAGGCATTTCATTCTCGATGAATGTGACAAGATGCTTGAATCACTTGGTATGGTTTTCTTGACCTGAATCTGGATAAGGGTTTGATTTTTTCAATGTTTAATTTGTTTATGCTATTCCCTCTGGTATTTATTCTAATTATCTTCTGCAGACATGAGGAGAGATGTGCAGGAGATATTCAAAATGACCCCTCATGATAAACAAGTTATGATGTTTTCTGCCACTCTCAGCAAAGAAATTCGCCCGGTTTGCAAGAAATTTATGCAAGATGTAATTTTTCATGGCCAATACTAATTGAATTTAAAAGTATATTTTTAATTCATGTCCAGCTTCCTCTGAGAGTATCGTAAAATTTTACATTTGGCGGGTCCATCTCTATATGCTTCCCCAGTGGTGTGCGCTTGGGTGCAGTTGCAGAGTTGCTTCAGCTAGTTATCCATGGTTTATGCACAGATTGAACGGGACAGGTGAATGGTTAGGTCATAAGTTTGCACTGTTTGGGGTCTCAAAGTAGTGGATTTGTGTGAGCTGGATTGTTTTATTTTAGTTTAATTTTGTTTCAGTTCTCTGTTTAGGCTATCAGTATGGGTTTAGAGGTGGGGATGGTTAGAAGGGTTGGGCATTTCATTGTTTTTTGGGGTGCATGCAGGGTCTGTCATGTAATAGAATCTCTGTTTTTAAGGGAAAGCAGCACTTGCTTTCTGTGACTAAGTAACAAATCTGCAAGGAGGCAAGGCTTACGGACCAGAATCTCAATTCAAGGATGTGCATCCATAATTCATATCGTACTGGATTCCATTTGCTTGACGAAGCTCACTAATATGATTTACTGTGACATTTGTTCCTTTCAGCCCATGGAAATTTATGTGGATGACGAGGCCAAGTTGACCCTTCATGGTCTTGTACAGGTATCTGAAGCTGGCTCATCCCCCTCAGTTTTTAGTCTGTTTTAAAAGATTGTTTAAGATGTTTATTAGGAAAATGCTTCCAATGACAGCATTACATCAAATTGAGTGAGATGGAGAAAAATCGCAAGTTGAATGACCTCCTTGATGCATTGGACTTCAATCAAGTTGTTATCTTTGTCAAAAGTGTGAGCAGAGCAGCTGAGTTGAACAAATTACTTGTGGAGTGCAACTTTCCTTCTATATGCATTCACTCTGGCATGTCCCAGGATGAAAGGTTTGTACCTATCTGCATTGTCTTCATTCTTTCTACATTGATCTTTTTTGTATGGGAATGACTTGCCAACTTTATATTCTTATAAAATAAATTACTTATGGCCCCTCAATTTGTGAGGACCCCTGTCAAAGGTTTAAGCAGGTTTTTCTGTTGTTAGTGCTCTAGGTATGGTGGTTTAGTTGCTTATTTCATGTATTTTGCTTCGGTGGATTTTGGACTATGTGACCTGACCTTCTCCCTCTCCTTTTTCTCTCATCTGTAAGAGTGATGCAAAGCAGATGTTAAGTAGCACCCCTTTTGACTTGATTTGTGTTTTGAGTTATTGGTATTATTTATCTCCTGTGACCCCAAATTTAGGTACCTTGTTTTAGGGTTTGGCTGTTGTGTCTAATGTTTATTTATGTTTACTTGTCTAGAGAATCAGGTTTCTTTTTCCGCTCGAGTCTCCTGAAGGGTAGTTTTCCTTGATTTAATTTAATGTGGTTCGACTCTTGATGATTTGTAGGTTGACTCGCTACAAGGGTTTCAAGGAGGGGCATAAAAGAATTCTTGTAGCTACAGATTTGGTTGGAAGGGGAATTGACATTGAACGAGTTAACATTGTCATCAACTATGACATGCCCGATTCTGCTGATACATACTTGCACAGGGTAGGTTTTGTTTAGACTACATTACTGTAATAGTTTTGCTTCTGTTTAAATGTAACCCGTGGTTAACCATATTTGCAGGTTGGTAGAGCTGGTAGATTTGGCACCAAGGGTCTTGCAATTACATTCGTTTCATCTGCTTCAGATTCTGACGTGCTCAACCAGGTTAGGATATTAACAACTTCCGAACATATTGTTCCCTGATGAATCCTCTAATCATATTATTCAATCCGTTGCAGGTCCAAGAGAGGTTTGAGGTGGATATAAAGGAGCTTCCTGAGCAAATTGATACATCTACTTACAGTATGTTTCCTTTCAATGCCTTTTGCTTCCAGTACAAGTAGGTGGACATATATGTTTCTTGTCGGTAGTTCAAGGCATCTTAAAATCTGTTTGGTTTAATCGATTATTGGAAAGCTTTTGTTTTGCTATACTAGTTGCTGCAATTGGTTTTTGGTTGTCCTAACCACGTCAACATTGAAGAAGCTTCATGATGTTTCCCTTTCTCTATGATATAGTCATCATATTGCTCTCTGTTCATTGGTTAATAATAACCAAAATTTTCTACTGCTTAACGATTTTATCTTGTGTGTAGTGCCATCATAAAGGGAGGCTTGTTTGACGGTATCCGAGTTCTTGAGTCCAAATCATGAATTGATTTGTGGGGTTGCTGTAGACCATGTGTATTTGTTCTTAAACAGCCATGGAGTGCTTTTAAATCAGTTGCTTTGGGCGGAGCAGCAGATGCACACACTACCAGTTGGTTTAACTCTCGAGAGTATTGTAGCCTTTGTAAGAACACTTGTATTTGGAGTCAACTTTCATCTTTGGGGAAAATGTTAGGACATTGTTTCAACCATGTTATAGTATCTTTTATCATCTTGATCATAATCACCTTTTATGTTATTAGATCAGCAGCTCGTATGATTTTCTGTCCACTGAATCTGTTGTTTTGGTTTGGTTTATCACATTGCTACTCCGTTTTAGCCCTCTATTCCTATTCTAATTTTATGTAACTTTGTTATTATGTTATGGCCCTTTTGTGCATTAAAAGAAGGGGAATGTGTCGAAATAATTAAAACCGTTGAATGGCTTCCAATAAGTTAAATGATCTGGAAAGGAGCTCTCAACCTGGAACTAGTACTCATATATACTAGAAACAACAAATGCTATAGTTTGAAAACTAGTTGAATCGATCCTTCATTATCTTGGTGTTTCTTTAACTTCTGGTTTGTTTCTTTTATCCTTTATGTTGGGTAAATATTTTAGTTCTATTAGTTTTGGTTTGCTGTAGAACTTAAAATTTTCAATCTTTTTAAAACTTAACTAAAACGATATTTTACCATATCTTTTAAATTCAACATATACATTAATTCAATTGGAACGCTAATTTTTTTGTTTTCAGCACCGACATCATGAATCAGTCTAATAACTCAGGACAGCAGCATTAATGGCGCATTGCATGGTTTCCTCTTCCGTTTTATAGGACGAGAAAGTAACTGACGTGAAGCTGCTGATGAACTGTTTCCATTAGTATTGAGCTTCGCATTACAACCATTTTGCAGACCTTTTCTGTATGAATCTTAACCTTACCAATTACGCCATGTTGGAAGAAGGAATGACTTAAACATCACTAGTTTCCATAAGAAATAAAAACTTGGTTATCTCGTCTCAACAAACTTGCTAGAGTTGAAAGCGCCCTTTAGTGTGTGGGTATGTATATATGTGTGTGTTTTCTCGTATCCTGGTGTGTGATATACCACATTCTCTATTTTCTCATACCACCAACTTTATTTAATTTATTCATCGATTAATTTATATTGGATCTTATATGAATTCATATGAGACAATTCTCTTAGTTCGGTTTTCTTTATCGTAACACTATGATTCAAATTTCTAACTTTTATTCAAGAGGATTTCATGTCTAATCCCTCCCCATCTATAGGGATGGCAACGGGTTGGGTTTTTCTTCAACCCGACCCAACTCAACCCAAAAACTATATATCATCTATATGATCTGATCCGACTCGAAAATATGTATCCTCCACCGGAATCCGACCTGACCTAAATTATATATCATCTATCCGATTTGACCTGACTCGAAAAATATATATAATTCACACGATCCAAATTTTTAGAGTATAAATTCGACCCAACCTTACCTAATGTAAAATAAAGACATAATTAGAAAATAATAAAACTTTTAAAGAACTTACATTATTTCCTTGGGTCGAGTCAGATTAGATTTTTTTTACCCTCTACCCAAACTTGACCCGAAGCCGATTTAAAAAAAAAACTGATACTACCAAAGCAAGTCGGACCAGAATCGGTGTTAAATTGTCTAGGGATCCCTAGACACCTACAAATGGCTTTCGCTCTTTAATTACATTTAATTAACACATATAGTGCCTAATCATATCTGAAAATACTTAACTCGTCACCAACTAGTGCCATAAACTTTAACCCTATTTAATCTTGTCGTAGAGACTCATCAGCTTAATTCTTACTTTAATTGGTTATTTTCTCTCTCTTATTTGATAATTTAATGTATAAAAGATCCATTTAAAGAAGTACGAGTCATCGTATTGAACAAGAAGAATTAAGCTATTACATTTGTATTGCCACGACTGTTTTACAAATATTGTGGAAAGGAAGAACTATCAATTTGGAACTTAAATTATAAAATAAATTTAAAAAGGTTATTTGTCTTTCTCAATTTTAAACTTAATGTAATAAGATATTTATACTATTTTAATAATACGAATATAAAAATAATTTATATTTATATTTTGAGTTTTATTTACCACGTGATTGTAAGTAAAATAACGAAATTTAAAAGCGAAAACTTAAAATAATTTAATATTTATATTTTAAGCATACAAAAATTAAATTGTAAATATACTATTTTCCACACCAAACTTAAATTTGAGTGTGAAAATTTATATCATTTTTATATTAATATTTATATATTTTTTAAAGAAAAAATAGTATGTTTATAAATTTTAAAGGAAAAAACTATATGAATGATAGGGTAAATTATGCGTTTAGTACTCAAACTATCGGTGTTGATCCGTTTTAGTACCTAAACTTTTTTTTCTTCAAAATCATAACTAAAGTTTTAGTATCCCGTCTTAAAAATTCACTTTTTGTTTTATTTTAGTGTCCCGTTCAAAATTTAATGTTAAGTTTTTTAAAAAAAATGAAAGTTTATGTATTGATATAGACAAAAACTGATAATTTAGGTGCTAATCGAGTTAAGTTCCTAACAACGAGATACTAAAATGAAATAAAAACTAAAAGTTGAGTATTTTATTAAAAAAATTAAAACTTTAAATTCTAAGAGCGACCAAAAATGATAATTTAGATACTAATGCTAAGTTTACCCTAAATGATAACCATTAAAAAGAGAAGGGATCGGGTCCATAATAAAATATAGGCCGGCTCAAACCCAGCTGTTTCTTGTGCATCTAAAAAGTGGAATTGAAAGTGAAATGGGAAACTGACAAATGGCCCATTAACTCATTTGACTAATTTTATTTAATAAAAAAAGAGCAAGAGATAATTGTACGGGATGTCCTCAAATTATTACCTTTATTCCAAATTGGTCCCTAACTTTTAAATATTGTATGTTAGTCCTCAAATTATGACCCCATTCTAAATTGATCATCTACTTGAAAACGTTTTATATCAATACTCAAACTAATATTATCATTTTATTTTGATCTTCTCGTTAACACGTCATTAACTCTATTGGTTAAAGAAATCAATTTGTTTTTGAAAGTATTGAGACTGAATCAGTGGCCTTTTAAAAAAAATTAAACCTTCAAAAATAGATTAGTTTTTTTAGAACGTCACATGTTCAATAATTAGGATCTTCAAAAAATATTATTTTTTTAGAAAAAAAAAATGAGTTCAACTCTCAGTACCTTCAAAAACTAGTTTTAACAACACATTAACATGTGAATCAAAATAAAATAATATTGGTAGCTTAGTACCTCCTATATAATTAACTCATAAAACAATGGAGGTTTCACGGAGACAATAAATTTATTGTGTTGGACTATTTTACATGCATTAATTGCATTCTAACTCCCCCCACATAATTCTACCCCAAAACATATTAAATAAAATAAAGGCTTAATATACTCTTAGTTGCCTAAACTATACCTCAAATTTACTTTTGGTACTTAAACAATTTTTTTTTGAAAAATAGGTACCTAACATTTTTTTTTCATTATATCTTTTGACTTTTAAGGCTTAATATACTTTTAGGTGTATAAAGATTTTATTGCAAAAAATAGGTGCTTAATGTTTCTAACTTTACATTTTTAGGTGTATGGACCATAACGTTGGCTCTTATTCGACACGTGTCACGCATATGATTTTTTAATTTTTTTTAAAATGTAATATTATAATTAAAAAATCAAAATTTCACTATTGGTCTATGGCCGTCACCGTTGACACCATCAGAACCATCTCACGTCGCGACCAAAACCCAGTCCACCACCCACCGTAAAATTGTACCGATCATTGTGAAAAACACCATGAAGGGTCGTTGATTTTCTAAGTTTTCCTTTGTTGTTTTCTGACGATTTCGATGGTTACAGTTGATCTTACGTTACACTGTTGCCGCCATTGAGTTCTTCACCGTGCTCTGAAAAAAACCCAGCCGATGGTGACCTTTCGTCGTCATCGAAGGTGGGGGATTGATAGGAGAGCGACGATGCGAGGAATGGTTTGATTCTTTTCATTTCTAAAATAATATTTTTATTATTTAAAATAGAAAAAATAAAAAATATAACGACAAGCATAAAAATATAACATAGAAAACGTTAAACACTTATTTTTAATAAAAAATTCTTTAGACATAAAAAGTCAATTTAAGATATAGTTTAGACACCTAAAATACTATCTTTTTTAAATAACTTTTTTTTGAGATTTTATATGCGTGACTTGACATGTGTCGGATAACATCCAAATTCAACGGTTGTTACGACGTAGGCACTAAAATTTTAATGTTAGAATCGTCAGACACCTATTTTTAAAAAAACTATTTATATACTAAAAATCAATACAATGTATTAAGGCTAGAACAAATAATATCGGAACACCCCACTCGTCTTAACGAACAGGTAATGTTATGAATTCAAGCTTAAGGTATTAATTATTAACCAAAAATAAATATAATATTTTTTGGCTCCATCTTATTTGTTTTTCAGAAAGAGAGAATATTTATTGTATGTGTACACGCCCCACACGTCTTCACATCTTCCAAGCTTTAATTATTAATCATTAAGCATAAAATATCACTTCCATTGACTTCTAAATCACATCATAATTTTCCATTTTCAGTTCGGTGAGAAAAAAACTCATATGCAAATAAGTATTTAAAGTATATTTTATTTTTATTTAAGTATGTAAATTAAATTTTTATTAAAATAAACATATACAATTATTCTTTTAGTTAAAATAGATACCTAAAGTATTTTATGTCAAAATAAGTACCTAAATTATTTATACTTTTTATTTAAATTTTAAAAAAGTTGAAATGTGACATTAATTAAAAATAATTTAGGTATTTGGATGAAAAATTGAATACTCTAAGTACTTATTTTGGCCAAAAAAATATTTTAGATACTTATATTGATAAAAAGATAACTTTATGTATTTATTTTGATTAAAAAATATTTTAAATACTTAAATAAAAAATATATATACTTTAAGTACTTCTTCGTTATATAAGCCATAAAATAAACCATTATCGATTTTTTACTCAAGTTTTTTAATGGAAAATGGATAGTTATGCTTGAAAAAAAAACGTGCCTGGAAAACAACGAGCAAAGTTATTTTATCCTTTTTATTTGGGATTAATATTAAGCATAAGTCTATAAATTATACCCAAAATTAATTTTTATTGTTTAAATTTTTTTTATATAAAATATGTGTTAAATATTTTTTGTTATATTTTTATGTATCTACTGGTAAAAGAAAACCGTTAAGTGATACATATCACATTTATAATATTTTATTTTTAAAATAAATAAAATATTATTTAAAAATATATTTTTAAGAAAACTGAATGTGACACGCGCCGTTTAACGATTTTTTTAAAATAATATATATCTAAAAGTATAATAAAAAACATTAGATGTCTATTTTTAATAAAAAAAATTAAGCACTAAAATTTATTTATGAATATAATTTAGATATTTATTTTATATTAATGCTCTTATTTAATCAAAAAAATTTATATTAATGAAGAAGACTTTCACATTGCTCGTCCGCCCTTTGGTGACTGACTTGGACAAAGTGGTGAAACGCGTGATGGTCACGTGGCAAAGATAGTGAACAAGGCGCACCGGAAGCGCATGAACCCCACGTGATAAATCTCATTGGTCTTTGGACTCGCCATCCTCCACTTTAACTGTATTTAATCTCCTTAAATTATATGATTTAAAATTTTAATATCATTTGATTGAGAAATTTCATCAGTTTAATGATCTAAATCTGAATATTAAATGGGGTTAAGTGCACAAAATAGTACCTCTACTAAGAGAACTGATTTATTGGTTATTTCTACTGTTAAAAATTATAAAATGATCTCTTAATTTATAAAACTGATAATATTTTGATCTGAACGTTAATCTGCTGATAGAGATATGATATTTGTTTGAGATTTTGAGTTCATATTATATTATATCTTAACCAATAGATTAATGTCCGACTCAAAATGCCATCAATTTTGTAACATAAAAATACGAGTTTGGGATACAATAAATAATCAGTTGATTATTTCGTAACTTTCAATAATTAAATGACTAAAAAAATGTGTGTATATATATGATATGAAAAAAATGTATGGGTAATTTAGCGTGAGATATATTTACAACGAATTAATCAAACTCAAATAATACTCCATATTTATTATGGATAATTTTAATACTATAATGTATTAAAAAATAATTTCATCAAATGGCATACATTTTCTTACATATAAGATCTTAATTGTTTATATAATATGTATGTATGTATGTATGTATATATATGCTTAAAATTTTATAATTTTAAAATGAATTAACTTAAATCTTAATTCTTTTGATTTTTTATAATTTACTTATTTTTAACATCTTATTTATTTTAATATTAAATAATTTAATCTTTTATAATTTAATCTTAACTCATTGATCATAATTCGATCTGATTTACAAATAAAGTTTTTTTTTGATTTAGTAAATTGGACATTTAGACCGGATTAATGAAATGGTTGGTCAAAACTCCATTCTTTTCCCAATTTAAACGAATCAGTAAGATGCAAGGAACAAACAAACTACTTTTCCCATAATTCTATGTTTAGAAATTTCCAAGTAAATAAAACTAACATTTTTAACTGGTAATATTATATGATTTAATTAATTAAAAGGGTACAATATACAAATGGTCATCCGACTATAGGATATTACTTTATTAAATCCTCATATTATTAAAAGTTACAAAAGAGTCATCCGACTGTAGAGTGTTGCTTTGTTGAGTCCATCGGCTATCGAAAGTTACAAAATGATCATCCGACTATACATTATGTTCTAAATTCATCTTTTTCCGTTAAAAAACTGATGGTATTCTGAGCTGAATGGTAACTTGCAGACTATGATAGGATGAAATATGATATCAGAATCTCAAACGACTATCACATCTCAGTTATCATATTAACGTCCAACTTAGATAACCGTTAAATTTGGAACGAAAAAGGATGAGTTTGGAACCTAATGAATAATCGGGGTAATCATTATATAGGTCGAAGGACTCAACAAAACAACACTCCATAATCGGAGAACTATTTTGTAATTTTTAATAACCGATAGACTTAATAAAATAATATATTACCATCGGGAGACTATTTGTATACTTTACCCTAATTAAAAATACTAAACGTGGAAAAGCCCAAGATGAGGCCCATTACAGTAAGAACAGAAACTGACAAGCGAAGTTACCATATTTCCCTCGTTAAAAACCAGATCTTCCTTTCCTCATTTCATCGCTCACACACACAAAAGTGAAGACCAACTCCTTCCCTGTAATCTGCTCTCCCTCCGCCTCCCCACCGCCACCACCTGCACCGCCCCCTCTGCCGTGTTCCACATCTGAGTATATCTCAAAAACCAGAACAAGCAATGGGAAAGGGCGGGTCTTTGAGTGACGGCGTCGTCAAGAAGATCCTTCTCTCCTACTCCTATGTAGCGATCTGGATCTTCCTCAGCTTCACCGTTATCGTCTACAACAAATACATCCTCGACAGGAAGATGTACAATTGGCCTTTCCCAATCTCTCTAACAATGATCCACATGTCCTTTTGTGCCACCCTAGCTTTCCTCCTCATCAAAGTCTTCAAAGTTGTCGAGCCCGTCTCCATGTCTCGAGAAGTTTTCCTCTCTTCCGTCGTCCCCATCGGTGCACTTTACTCTCTCAGCCTCTGGCTCTCTAACTCCGCTTACATTTACTTGTCTGTTTCCTTTATCCAGATGCTCAAAGCTCTTATGCCCGTCGCCGTTTATTCCATTGGGGTTCTTTTTAAGAAAGAGGGGTTTAAGACTGATACGATGGTCAACATGTTGTCCATCTCTTTTGGGGTCGCCATTGCAGCTTACGGCGAAGCTAGATTCGATACCTGGGGAGTCATCTTGCAGCTTGGAGCCGTTGCTTTTGAGGCTACCAGGTTGGTTATGATCCAAATCTTGCTTACATCTAAAGGGATCACCTTGAATCCGATTACTTCTCTGTACTATGTTGCGCCATGCTGTTTCGTTTTCTTGTTGGTGCCATGGATTTTTGTTGAGCTCCCAGTTTTGAGGGAAACTTCGAGTTTCCATTTCGATTTCTTCATTTTTGGGACCAATTCCGTATGCGCTTTTGCTCTGAATCTAGCCGTGTTCTTACTTGTTGGAAAGACTTCTGCTTTGACCATGAATGTAGCTGGTGTTGTCAAGGACTGGTTGTTGATTGCATTCTCTTGGTCTGTCATTAAGGATACTGTAACACCCATTAACTTGTTTGGCTATGGGCTAGCTTTTTTGGGTGTTGCTTACTACAATCATTCCAAGTTACAGGCTTTAAAGGCGAAAGAAGCTCAGAAGAAGACCGCACAGGCCGATGAGGAAGCTGGGAAGTTGTTGGAAGAAAGGGAAGGCGAAGGAAATGGCAAGAAGAGTGAATCTCAGGGTTAGATCATGTCGGTGGTTGGTTTTAGGATATGAAATATGGGAGAAGAGGTTGCAAATAAGGGCTAAAGGGTTTGTATTTAAGGGCACAAGGATCAGATTTCTTTTGCTCCTTCGGCTGCATTCGGGTTTTGGTATGTTGTGTTTTTAGGTTTACGTTCCATATGCTATTAATTATGGCCATTTCTTAGTATACCAGGGAATCATGATTCTCATATGTTGCTTATTTCAGAGATTAATCTATGTTACTAGAGGAAGAAGGATCTAATGCCCTGTACTCTGTTGTTCTTTATTTAATTTTTGTCTTATATTTTCCTTGGGATGTTTACAAATGTTACGGTAGGTACTCCTTCCATTTGTGGAATTTTAATGCATGCTTTTTCTTACATATTTCTTCTATTCTGGTTTCTCGGTTTCACTTATAGCAATGTGATATCCGCAGAGCTTACAGCTCGATGAACAAGGCTTTGTGATTTTTGTCGATGGATCGGAGTAATCTTATGTTTTTTGTGCTTGCCAGTGCTATTACCATTGTCTTGAAAGTATCTTTTAATACATAGCTGACCTTTGAGGTTTGAGAGGAGATCGTGGACTTAGTTTGATGCTGAGGTTATCAATTTGAAAATTTTGGGTTTATGGTGTACAGCTTGCTTGCTGATTACTACATGTTAGGTAGGTTTGGCATGACATGGTCTACCATACTAATTGGATTATCTTGAAATCAGTAGCTTGCTTACTGATTCACATGTTAGCAAGGTTTGGCTTGACATGGTCTACCATACTAATTAGATTATCTTGAAATCAGTAGCTTGCTTACTGATTCATACATGTCAGCAAGGTTTGGCATGACATAGTCCATGGCCATTTGATTTTACCTTGAACTCAATCCAAAGATCTGACGTATGCTCGACCTAGTATTGAAAGACCCCCTTTTGCCAAAAGAAAGGTCAGCAGGCAAGATCTGACGAATGCTCGACCTAGTATACGACAGTCTAATTTAAGGCTAATGAACGATAGGGAATGAGCTTAACTGAAAATGTTATAAAAAAACATGACAAATGTCAACCGAAAAATGTTAAGAAAAAAATTAACATTTTAGGTTGTGCCCAACTGAAAATGTTAGTTTTTATAACATTTTCAGTTACGCCTCTTCTTTACCGTTGCTTAGCCTTAAATTAAACTGTTTTTCCTTATACATTCCTATCAACATCTTTTTTCATCTAGTCAGTAGTAATGTTTAAACTATATGGCTCATTTGCTACACGTAGCCGGTTCCTCTTTTAGACTGATCCTATGCAACCCTACCCTACGGTGGCTTGGTTTCTTGCTAGAATTTGATATTGTGTTGAGAATTTAAGTAGGCTAAAAGAGAATGTTGTTCTTTATAGAGATCTTGAGTTCAAGCTCATAATCACAGTGTAAAAGGAATGGAAAATCAATATCATTTTGTTTGATTTTGTATGTCATAAACTTTTGTCAACTTATACTTTGGGATAAGTGGTTGACGTGGTAAAACCACAAGCAAGTGCGTTTTTGTGAGATGCTGAAAATGGTATCAACACAGCACGAATCGTACATTCTAGTATTTTGTCACCTCAGGAGAGCATTAGAAAATGTTTGGTCAATGTCATGGAAGAAACCCATCTTAGATTAAAGAAAAGTCCTAAATGGAGTTGAATCTTAGGGCAATTGCTGTTGAATCTTCTCAAGTAAGATAAAATGGAGTTGGTTAGTTCAAGTGAGCAATAACTGTGCACATACCACTAGTAAAAACGACAGTTTTTTTGTTGTTGGTAAAGGAAAACGATTTACCCACTGCAACCACCGCAAAAACTAGCCATGCTATATATGTTACCAATGGAGAATGATGGTGAATCGAATGGGACAAAGACACTTAAATTTAAAAAGATTCTATGGGAATCCTTGTAGCTGTTTGTAGAGGTCGAGTCGATTCTTGTTCTGCAAAGAGAACAGTACCAGGTTGCGTGTGATTGTCCACATGGTTTCAACTTCTTTTTCTGGTTTGGAAAAATCTGTTGTCACCTACGGCAGTGGCACCCTGTTGATAGTTTTCAGCTAACAAGTTGGTAGACAAGAAAAACGCGTGATTTTTCTAGTGAGAGAAGCTCCCGCTTCTCACTAGATTCCAGTTGATTTTAAAAAGTTATTTTTTTTAAAACCTCATCTACACTTCCCGGCGTTACTCCATTCATAACTCTGTGGTCGGCCACCGCTTCACTGCAGTTACAGTCGCCGTCAATAGTCTCCGACCGTCGCTCGCCGGCATTGGATAAAGAAAAAAATACACCATTTGAATCCTATCTTCACCCCAAACATGGATCGGACGCTGGTTTTTTCAAAATCGTCATAGATCGAAGTAGATCTAGACCCAGCAGTCCAAGTGTGTGTGTTTTTATGTATTGTGTGAGTTTAGCCTAGACTACTTCCCCAGCGTCATTCCCTTTATACCCAGCAGCCGACCACCACTTTCGGTGCCGCCACCGTCACTAAGCTTCGTCCGTCGCTTGTTGGCATCGGAACAGTAAAGAAAAACCACCTTTCGAAGCCTCTCTTCACCCCGGTTTTATTTCTGCCAACAGATTCTCCTGAAGAAACAAGCTGTTGTTTTGCGACGAGGTTCTCCACTACCGATTGACGTATCTTCCATAGCCGTTTTCCCACTGACTGCCTCCTACTTCCCGTTCTTCTATTCCGCCGTTGATCACCAGAACTTCCAGGTTCGCCGAGAGTTCTTCAAATATGCCGAGATGCCGAGAGTTCTTCAAATCTGCCGAGAGTTCTTCTGTTCTGCCAACATCAAGGATAGGCTTCGTTTCTTGAGGGAGAACCTCATCACAGTGGACCTAAGCCGAGAGTTCTTCAAATCTGCCGTCGTCGTCGTCGTTGACTCACTCCGGCTACAATAATCCCGTTCTGCGATTGGGTTCCTTCATAAATCGGAAGACATCAGTTCGGCTTATAATGTTTTCTTCTTCGGTAGCCGCTGGATCGCCTCGGATCCGAGGTAGATTGCTTCCGGGGTTATACAAGGCATTCTCACCTTTGGGTTTTGCCAATGGAGAGGCCAGACTTCGGTTAATGGATCAGTCCGAGAGTTGTGGTTCAAAGATGACGGCTAGGAGGCGTCTTCGAGTTATCCAATCACAACCAAAAAAACGTGAACGTCTCTAAACCCTCGTCGAGGGCAATGAATGGTGGGATATACATGTTGAGAAGGAAATTATTAATGGTGGTAATTGGAAGTAGTCGTTGAGAGGTGGAGATAGTTGGGGTTAGGTTAAATCAAGATCAAGTAGGGAAATGTATATGAGATCCTGATTGGAGGTTTCGTCGGTGAATAAGGATACTTTTTCTTGTAAGAAATATGGCGGAAAATAAATCTAGGCATGATGGTTTGTCTCCTTCACAAGGAGGGAAATGTAGGATTGGGAAGCTTTCTTAAGTAGCGGCATCACCAACTCATTTTGCCGCTGATGTTTATCACAATGGAATCAAGGAGGTCACCACGAAGAGGTATTCCGATGAAAAGTCGTATGAAGTAGCAAGGAGGAGGAGAATCGGGTTTCACAATTGGTGGAAGGAAGGCCAACCGAAAATCCGTAATGGGTTCAGAAGTGGTTGCTACACATTATTTATCGAAAATTTACCAGAGAATATCCATTAGAAGAGATTTGGATATTTGTTTTGCACACACGGTCAGATTATTGATACTTTCATTCCTAACAAAAGAAATTCAAGAGGGATTTGTTTTGGTTTCATTCGTTTTGCAAAAATCGATGAAACAAAGAAAACAATCTCAGAAATGAATGGTTCTTATATTGACGACAGCAAAATTAATGTTTCTTTGGCTAAATTTAAACCTCGACAGTCTTTATGGAGAAAGACCTCGACAACTAATCACCACAAATCGGGGATAAAAGTTTTTCCGAGGAATAATAATTGTGATGTTGAAGGTGTTATGGACGAGGATAAATTTAACATGTTGAGTAAATGTCTAGTGGGTTGGTGCAAGGACTTTATCAAAATCAGTAATCTCGCTAGTTAAATGCAAGCCAAAGGCCTCACTAGTTTCTCGTTAATGAGAGCTGCTGGAAATGCAGTACTAATTATTTTCGAAGACTATGCTTCATTGAGAAGTGTGAAGAATGATGAATCAGATTCTATCGCTAAGTGGTTCTCTAGAGTTGAAGCCTGGTCAGAAAGTCTGGTGGTGAAATGTCGTCGAGTATGGTTAGTTTGCAAAGGAGTTTCTTTTCACGCTTGGAATTATGACACTTTCAAAAACATTGCAGACATGTGGGGCAATTTATTAACAATCGATGAAAGCTGTCAGTCGCCATCATCTTTTGATCGGGCATCATCTTTTGATCGGGCAAAAATTCAAATCATCACAAAGGCTAATTTGAGAATTGACGAGTCGTTGGAGTTGAAGGTCAGTGCTAACTCCTTCAAAATCATGGTGCATGAAATTTACCCTTCCTTCAAACCAAATTCTTGGGTCCCTGAAGAAGTCGATACTCATTAAATCTCGTTTCTTCAATTAGGCCTTTGATTTGGTTTAACGATTGCAGGTGTTGGTTTCTTTTGTGTTATGTTCTTCTGTGTTTTGTCCCTTTTGCTGGAGGTGTAAATTACAAATAGGGTGATTGTCGATGGGGTTTTTTTGGTAGAGGATGTGAGATTTTTAGGTGTTGCTGGATTGTTGTAATTGTGTTTCTCCATATGAGAATATTCCGTGTTTCATATTAATATTAATAAACTATGATGTACTCTTTTCTTCCTTCAAATGTTCGTCAACATACTTCTTAGTATGTGATTGAATACGAAGAGAGTTTGAGGCCTCTAACTTTTATAAAAAAAAGCTAACAAGTCGGTAAAGTTAGGCTCCAATGTCAAGATCAAGGGCGGATTATAAAATTTTAGGGAACAAAAATATATTATTAATAGAAAATACCGTCAAGATCGAGGGTTAACACTCATCAATCCACCATCAGCCAGTCCCACCTAACAATATCGTGGCCACAGGATCCATCGGTAAATCTACTCTCACGTGCCAGCAGCTACTCATGCCAAAGTATGATCTCTAATTACCAACCTTTTCAACTATACCGAAAATAAACAAACAATTTGTACATCATAATATAAGGCCAACATGACAGACATGGCACATTTCACCGGTATTCATTAAAACTTTACATGCAAAACCACCTTTCATTACTACCCAAGGGTAAGAGTATATTGAATCAGTCAATTCAGTAAAATGATGATCGAAACTGGAACGCCTGCCGTCGACCAACATCATTCCGAGGAGAAACTCAATCCATCAATGGCCATGGATAATTCTGTTTCGGTTGCAATATCTTCGATTACATTTTCTTGTTTTGCTTCTGCTGCTGTTATACACTCCTGGGATCTGAAACAACTCGTGAGATGATCGTTCGTTATTCCCGCTGCTTGCATGAACGAGTAGATGATGGCGGGCCCTACACTCCGGAAGCCCCTTCTCACCAGATCTTTGCTTATGACATCTGCTTTTGCTGTTTTAACCGGAACCCGGCGAGGATATCTGAATCTGCTAACAATAGGCTTGTGGTTCACAAAGCTCCAAATATACTGGTCAAATGACCCGAACTCATCGATAACCTGGCATCATCAAAACCTACAAAAGGTTAGTTGCAATAATGAACACAGTCACTAAGTGGAGTGCAACTTAAGTACTTACTTCCAGTAACAAGAGCCAGTGGTGGGCAATGGAAAGCAATTAAAATATATGAATGACTTGGGACTTACCAACTAAGCAAGCTGGCATCTAATAGATGGGGATAATCAAGTTTCCTAACCAAATAAAATTAATATATATGACCAAACTGCAAATTTGTGGCATTGTGGTTTGTCCCATATGATTCAAACATATGACTGGGAGGTTTAGGACCACTATTAAGCTGTTTTTTTACCTAACCTAATCACTAGAAAATTCATAATCTTTCAAAAGTTCGATCCAACGTCTTTGCCGAAGGTTTAGGACCACTATTAAGCTGTTTTTCAACCAATACGATTCAAATTCGTGATCCTAAATTTGTTTAATTATTTGTTGCTAGAGTAAGAGAGAACAATGTGATTCAACGTGCAGCACCGTAATTAGATAATTCTGTTTACAAGTGATTCACGGTTTCATGTCTACCAAGGTAAAACAATGGTGAACAGAAGAGTGAGATAATCTACCTTAGATATTTGACGTGCATTCGCAATAATAGCTCGCAGCTTCAAATCTGATAACAAAGAACTTGCTGCGCTGCCATATGTTATTAACTTCTTCTCGTTCAATTTCGATACAGCAAGAGGATCAAAATCCATAAAAACTTCTCTGAATAAAAAAGACACTTTAGAAATGAGTCTGCTTATTCAGTAAAGTAAATGGAAATCAAGGGAACAATACCTAAATACGTGTCTTTTGCTTAGGATAGCAGACCATGTAAGTTCAGACAGTGCACCCGAAAGTACAAGCAGCTCGAACAATTTCCTGCATGTGGACAATAATGTCAAGCAAAATACTTAACCAACACAATTTTATCATTAGAGGCAGCCCTTTTAAGAAGCAACAGGATGGGAGACACGGCAATGTTGCGATCACGTACTTGTCATCATGTACAGGGACTCCCCACTCTTCGTCATGGAAAGCAGCGTAAATTTGATCTGATGCCAAAAAAAAAAATAAGTTCACAGAAAACATGCGGTAACCTAATACTTAGACAAAGGTTATGCAGCTATTACAACAATTGAAGGCAGTCTTAGGTGGAAGATGTTCACATAATATCAAATCAACCATGAAAAAAAACACACAAATTAGAGGACACAACAACACACCTGTATTTGGTGTCACCCATGCGCATCTCTTCTTCTGATGCAGACCATCAGAAACAACACTCCTCGGTTTTGGCATGTACGGCTTCCTCTTACCTCCTACACAATTTGAACGAATTGACTTACCAGTCAATGCTCGACCGTGAAATGAATCCGTGGAAGCATCCGACGAACATGAAGCATTCAGTGATACGTTAGAATGCAATAACTGTTCATGGCGGCCCAGCACTGAAGGAGCACTAACAGAATGAGTTTTTGGTGAAAGAGAATCAACAGTAGACGATGGAAGGGCTTTTTTCTCCTCTACTACAGCCCTCTCAACTGGAGACTTGCCAACCTTTTTCACAGGCTTTGAAACTGGTCTTCTGGCGCTTAATGAACCCGCCTTGTTCCCGGCAGGTCCCAATACAGGCCTTGCCTCAGATTCGGCCACATTCATTGACCTCAATCTTGGAGCACCAGACATAGATTAAGAATAATAGACAACAAACACGCAAATTGACTGCAGGCTGAAAAACTAATTTGTTATAGCAACACTAATCATCAAGGGTTCTCAGATTTTTTTTAACCTCAAACCAATCCTAATTTCTAGTTTATCAGCGGCCCTTACACAACATTACCCAATCAGCCTCAAAATGATCAAAACTAACTGATAAAATCCAGGAAAACAATCACATTCCTCAAACAGAAAAATCTTAAACAACTTCAGAAATCTTCAACGCCTACAATTGCGTATATATTTTAAGCTTACAGTACAGAGTACAGGCATTCATCCCTTGAAAGTTCCGAAGAATATATCTCAGCTTTTCACTAAAAAGGTATCCTCAAATCTTCAATTCTAGCAATCTAAGCTTCACTTGAATCCACAAAAAAACTCACTCGGGAGAGAACCTTTTTAAGAACTAGAAGGTAAAGGCTCAAACTTTAAACGTCAGAAAGAAAAGAAAGAAAAAAACTGGGATCACGTCGTATTTTCATTTAAAGCATTCACATTTAGCCTCGAAAAAAACGGGAGAGAAAAGGGTTTCTGTTACCTTAAAAGTCAAAAGGAAAGTTCTTTTAAACTGTTTCGTTTCAGAATCCAGACATCAACTCAAGGAAACGTAAAAGCCAACACAATTGCAGGCAACTCCATACTTTCCTCGATAAAAGCAGGGAAGAAGCGATGAAATTTGATTGGGAAAAAAAGAAGAAAAAGAAATTCAATCTATGAGCATTGGATTCCTCTCTCTGAAATACTATATTTATAGCGTCGACAGAGAAGTAAGGAACCAATGGGTGGAAGAGAAAGAAAAGTGAAGATTGGCCTTTTGCTTCTTGTATTTTATTGGAGAGTGACCGCTTATATATAGTTTAATGAAGGTTGTTCTTTCAAAAAAAAATGAAGGTTGGTATAACAGATAAACATAGGATAAGAGGATTAACGTATTTTTAAACGTATGCTGCTATGTTTCTTTTATAAAGAAAGATGGAATGCAAACTGTAATTGAAATTGACTCTGGTTTGATTTGATGTTCTTTGATTCTACCTTACTTTTACTTTCTAAGTATAGCTTTCATCCCATGACAATGATCAAAGTAAACCCTGTTTTTCTTCTTTTAATCCAATCTAGAATACACATTTTTCTACGCATTGCCATTCCACCGATCCGGTGCTGGCTGTTAAGTCCAAGGGTTTTGGTTTTCAGCAAAGGATTCAATTAAAAAGTTGCTTGTTTCAGCCATTGAAAAGAAGAAAGAATCTTGCTGTCACCAGTTATCTTATTATTTTAGCGCTTGAAGGTCAATGGATGTCTTCTGATCAGTCCAGTTTGCTCAAATAACAATTAGTATTAGGTGAGTATTCCGCTCTTCTATCTAATTAGTTCGACTCTTTTAGTTGGGTTTAATATTTACTTAATAGTAATGGTGTGCGGTTCAAAAATAAGAAGAGACAACTTTCTTACCTTTTGAACTTTTCCATCCCTAGGATTCTTCACTACAATTTTCTCTAATCCCATATTTTATATTTTGCTTACTCTTTTCTCTAATACTATATAAATAGTAGATGTGGAAGTGGGAGCCATCAACACGGAAACATGGGGTAAGGAAGGAATCAAGTTTTCTTACCCAACACTCGTCATATTCATTTGTCAAATACACTTTACATTGTAAAACAGTGGAAAGTGAAGGATCAAAGTTGATGTCATTAAAGGAAGATTTCGATTTAAAACTCGAAAGCAAAAGCAAGACAAACCCCTTTCTAGCCGGTAACCAACTCGGGTGAAAAAAAGATGGGTTTCATTCTTCAAACTAGAAATCATAAATTCAGCCCTTGTGTCTCAACTCATATTGGAGAGGGAAAAGCATCAATTCTTAAGAGACTTATATGATAGAGCATGGTATGGGGTGTGAAGAGGGCAAGGTATCTCAAATCCCTACCTTTCTTTTGCAAATTATTTTCTATTGAAACCAAAGCGAAACTTGCCCTGCAAACAAACCCAATCTCCCTAAAATTTTCGAGTTCTACACCGGCTATCAAAATCATGCCTACAAATTAACAGTGTACTCAAAACCTTTCGAGATATAACCTATGCCACTGGTAACTCGCATGTTTAAGGATATGAACTCCTAGTAGAATTCAAATTGTTCAAGGAGAATGACAATCTCGATTTCAAGTTGACAAACTATCTGTGATGGGGCTATGTTTGACTTGTTCCTTCTAATAAACTTGCCAGCTAACATTAGTGGCTTCCTGGTTCCTATCTAAAAGCTCAATTAATAATCTAACCTTGAATTGTCAGCCATTTATATTGGGTTATTCTTTCCTCCTAAAACCCCAACTCTGGAACTCCCACGGGAAATTAACTTTATTCATCTTGACGTAGTTTTGACTCATTACAAGCTAAGTGACACAATAACAGCAGCAATAACTTCCCTTACCTCACAACTTAGAAAGAGTATTTAAAGGATCTTATCTATCTCAAAAGATAAAATGGAAGTAAGAAGAACATGTCAACAATGCAACAAAAACATTAGATTTGTTCAAAAACAAAACATTTGGATCCCCAAGAATCTATATATACACCATAAAAGGTCAAGCTAATACGTCCATCTCAGTATTGTTTTAAAACAGATAAAATAAGGCAACCAAATTGCTGTATTCTGCTCCATCGATGAAGCGAAAAATCAAATGATACGAAAATGACATCTGCAATAGCTCAAAACCATCCACAAATTAGTAAAATATTCAAAAGTAAAAAAACGTGTAGTTCTATGAAGTTCATCTTTGCGGTTCATGCATACGTTAAGGAAAAAACTTGCAGTAATCTACAAATCACCTCATCTCTCCTAACAGATTGCATTAGAACATATTATTATAGTTGTTAATGACCATATATTGTTCTTTTTCTTTTTCTCTCTCTACTTTTTTGATATTCTGAAACGAGGTTTTATATGGTTTTTAGATTTAACTTGGCGGACAAGACAATCAAGCTTGAAGCTTTTGTGGGCTGAGACTAACTGGATTGGGCTTAGAAGAAAAATAAAGTAATTACAAGTTTAATATCTAATCTATCATTTTTATCCATTTTAGTATCTAAATTTTTATTTTTTAAAATTTTACCAAAGTTTAGCTTCGTTTCATTTTTAGTACCATGCCATTAAAAACTTTAGTTTTTGTTTCATTTTACTATCCCATTCAAAATTTAACGTTATGTTTTGAAAAAAACTTGAAAATTTAGGTACTAAAACAGATCAAAACTAATAGTTTAAGTATTAAACATGTTATATTTTTAATGACGGCACGAAAATGAAATAAAAACTAAAGTTAGGTATAGTTTTGAAAAATTTAAAAGTTTAGGTACTAAAATAGACAAAAAATGATAGTTTAAGTATTAAATGCATAGTTTACCCAAAAGATACTATGAAGGATGTTTTGAGACAAACAAAAGGATAAACTACATAATTGTCACTAAAATCTGAGTAATCTTTTCTTTTCCATATTAAAGTTTTCAAAATAATGAAACTGTCATTAATATTATCGAGAAGTAACAAAATGATCTCTATATCGTCCGTATCGCATAGAACTGGTTTAACATATTTAAATGCTGAGATGTTACCGTTTGATGAAGTTAATTAATATTTTGACCGACCATTTCATTAATCCTTCTTAAACTATAAAGAAATTATCATCGACACATAATCATTTTTTTAAGTTTTAAGGTTTCGTCTTGATTAATCTGAATCGACCTGAGTCGCACACTAATTTTAGTGAGTCTCTCAACCAAAATTTTCTAAATACACAAATACTCGAACCTAAAATCTTACTTAAACAATTCAAATTACTTATCATTTGAACCAATCCGTTTGTGACACATAATCATTTTTAATCTTTTAATTTTTACTCTCTTTCTCCATTAATGAAATTTCCGTTACTATTAATCGTTTGACTCATGTTCTGTCATTATGATTTAAGAATAATAAAAAATGACTGTCCCTTTTTCTCATATGTATGGGATAAGGGGAGGTAAGATAGTAGGCTACCCCCAACACTAGATTGAGAGCAACTTCCGTAAGAAACTTCCGAATTATGAAATGCCCTCCGTGGGACTCGATCCCACGACCTCAAGATTAAGAACCTTGTGCTCTACCAACTGAATTATCACAAAAATTATTAGATATAATTATAATAAAATTCAATTTAATTGAATTATATCTAAATATAGTTTTATCCGTTTTAAAAACTTGAATTCGAGCAGAATTGATTTTACGTTTTCTTTTTTAATTTTCATTTTAATAACTTATCTGCTAATTGCCACACACATATTTATTTATCGAAACCTAATTACGATCTCCAGACTTCAAATCCTTTTACTTTTTTCAGTGTTTTGTTACTCCCCAAGTCACGATCTAAATCTGGGATTAGGGCTTCTTTTCCAGTCGCTCATTTGAACTCGAAGAGCCAAGTTCATGGCACACACTGTGGCTCGCGCCACTCTTGGCCTTACTCAGCCAGCTAACATCGAACACCCCAAGGTGATTCTTTTCTTTCTCTCTGTTGGGTTTAAGTAAAATTGTGTTTTGATCGCCTCTTTGGGTCTAGATCGAAATCTCAGTAGGGTATTTATATATCTTTGAAAGAGTGAACTTCATTGTTGATTGTTTGGAGTCTTTTTAATGGTTAAATGGCCTTTGAAGTTTGACCGCGGATTGATTCTCTAAATGGCTTCTAAAAGTTGATGTTTTTATGTTAATGGCATCGGATGACGAGTATAGGTTCATTTCTGTAATAAATGGGAGTAAGGATTACCTAAGCATTTGTCAGCTTTTAATATGTATGGTATAAGATCATCTGTTAACTCCCTGGATTCGCTTTTGATCTTAAAATATAAAAGTCGGTTCGTTTGTGTGTGTTTATTTTGGTGAAATACCAAGCAATGTTACTAAAATGTCTGTTGTCTTTTTTGGTGGATAATGCTGGAAAGATCTCTCTTGCTGCAAAAGAGATCAACCCGGTAGAATGGATAGGGGACATCCTTGCAGTTGGGGTCACTGAGAAAGACATGGCCAAGGATGAAAACTCCAAGTTTCAGAACTCAATTTTGAAAAAATTAGATGGCCTGTTGGGTGGTCTGTTAGCTGAGGTCCTTTCTGAGGAGGATTTCACAGGAAAAGCTGGCCAGTCAACGGTTCTTAGACTTCCCGGCCTTTGCTCTAAAAGGGTTGGTTTGATTGGTCTTGGACATTCAGCTTCATCTCCAGCTGCTTTTAGAGGGCTTGGCGAGGCTGTTGCTGCAGCCGCAAAGACTGCTCAAGCTAATAGTGTAGCTGTCGTCCTTGCCTCTGCAGAAGGGCTATCAAATGAGTCAAAGCTCAGTATTGCTTCCTCAGTAGCGTCTGGTAATGCACTTATGATTTCTTAGTTCCATGTCCGATGCATTTATTATTAAAGTTGATCCGAGTTGATCTAAGTGGCATGGTCTGTATTCTGATAGGTACTGTGCTCGGAATACATGAAGATAATAGATACAAGTCAGAGTCGAAGAAACCACAGCTTAAATCTGTGGATATTCTTGGTCTTGGAACTGGACCAGAGTTGGAGAAGAAGCTAAAGTATGCTGAAGATATTTCTTCTGCCATAATATTCGGAAGAGAGCTTGTGAATTCACCTGCCAATGTACTTACCCCTGGTTCGTACGGGCATTATTATTATTATTATTTTTGTTTAAAAAATCCTTCCTTTTTACAGTTAATAACTTAATATTAAGGATGATTTTATTTTGTTTTATTTAATTTTTAATTTTATGCTTAAGGGAACAACTAGAAAACTGAGTTTCCTACATGTCAGTGATGGGGTTATACTTGGTCTAATGTGTCTTTTTTTGCTGCAGCTGCACTAGCAGCGGAGGCTTCAAAAATTGCTTCCTTGTACAACGATGTTCTTTCCGCAAACATCTTGACTGCAGATCAATGCAAGGAGTTGAAGATGGGATCTTACCTGGGAGTTGCTGCAGCATCTGCTAATCCCCCTTATTTCATCCATTTGTGCTACAAACCTCCAAGTGGACTTATTAAAGCTAAGTTAGCATTAGTTGGAAAAGGATTGACTTTTGACAGGTAATTTCATATATACTTGCACATGCTCTAGCAAGAAGATATTTATGGTCCAGTTACCTTAAGAAATATAACAAAGAGAGAATAAGATGCCTTCCATACACACACACACACACACACACACACACACACATAATTAAAGTGGGTGCTGTATGCCATAAATAAAGAGATGGCTTCTGCATTAAGTGTGACCAATAAACGAGGAATTTATTTAATTTTTCTCTTTTCCACTTCTTGATATGAGCAGTATATTGCATGAATGATTTGATCAGTTTTTTCCTAGTGAGATCTATTTAACATGAGTTGCTGGGAATTTGGAATATATGTAGCTTGTTTTCTTTTTTCCATTGGTTTATTTATAGGTTTTGAATGGTTGTCTTAAATGTTCTAGTGGAGGCTACAATATCAAGACTGGACCTGGTTGCTCGATTGAGATTATGAAAACTGACATGGGAGGTTCTGCAGCAGTTCTTGGTGCAGCCAAAGCCCTTGGGCAAATCAAACCTCCTGGAGTAGAGGTTAGTCATTTTGTTGCTCTCATTTGTTGTTCCCTTCCATGTTCCTTGATCGCTGTATTCTTTTTTTCATAGTTATATGTTTGAAGGGCCGGGGAAAGGATGAATGTTCTTTTTTTTATCATGTTATTTGTCCTTTCTTTTTCATTTGCTTTTTCCAATTTCTGCGTCGGATCTAGATTTTCACGTAGTAAATTGTCATATTTTGCAGGTTCATTTTATTGTCGCATCTTGTGAAAACATGATAAGTGGGACAGGTATGAGACCTGGAGATATTATCACAGCTTCAAATGGAAAAACAATTGAGGTATACATTGTTTGGTTTTGACAAAAGAGAAAATTGAGTTATAGTTAAATTATATGGTATACTGACATTTTAAAGCGGATTAGTTGGCTTTCTTTGTTGTCTTTATTATATTTTTCAGGTTAATAACACTGATGCAGAAGGCAGGCTTACACTTGCGGATGCTTTGGTTTATGCTTGCAACCAAGGTGTCGATAAGGTAAAACCAAACACTGCAGATGCTTTGGTATATGCTTATTCTGTACAGACAGTAAGAATTATGTTTTAAGAGTGTTCACTTTTTCCCCCAGATAGTTGACCTCGCAACACTAACCGGGGCTTGTATTGTTGCTCTGGGACCATCAATTGCAGGTACACATGAATATGAATTCTACAATTCCTGGAAAATAGTGTTTGAAAATTGAAATATATCGTTTTTTTTTTAAAAAAGTTTGGAGCTTTTAACATTTTTGTTCCACTTTATAATTGCGATAGTTTTATGGGTGTCAATTAAGTCTGGAGAAACATGATGACATCTGAATGTTTTACACATAATCTTACATATTTGGCAGGGTCATAAATGACATTCTTCACTCGCCTTTGAAACATTCAATTAGTATACTAACTTTTTCCTTTTTCCCATGTAAAAAGCCCTTTCCTGATTCATAATCAGTTAAAAGGATATTGCATACATCTTTTGTTTTGTTATTTACTCTTTTGAAAGTTACACGGCTTGCCAAATTCATTTGAAACATTTTCTTTTTCTTTTTCAGGTGTCTTCACACCAAGTGATGTTCTAGCGAAGGAGGTATTTGAAGCTTCAGAGGTCAGTGGTGAGAAATTTTGGAGGATGCCCCTTGAGGAAAGCTACTGGGAATCAATGAAATCAGGAGTTGCTGATATGGTAAATACCGGTAGTCGTCAAGGTGGTGCGATCACTGCAGCTCTATTCTTGAAACAAGTATGTGAACTTTCTCTGTCGTTTCATTCTGTTTTTTACATACTCATACACTCCGACGGACAGATGTTGCAGAATTTGATTGTTGAGCTATGGTTTTGCAGTTTGTTGACGAGAAAGTACAGTGGATGCACATTGACTTGGCTGGTCCTGTCTGGAACGAAAGAAGCGTGTAGCAACCGGATTTGGTGTCTCAACTTTGGTGGAATGGGTTATCAAAAACTCTTCCAAGTGAAAATTTGGAGCTTGCTGTGGTGACATTGTGAATATGGAAGAAAAAAGACCAAACAAGTTACCGAACCAAACATTATATCTAGCTTCAACTGTACCCGATAAATTTCATTTCTTTTATCACGGTTTATGGTGATTATTGTGTCAACTGTACCCGAAAATTTGGAACTTGCAGGATAATGCTTGCCCTATTTACCCAACATCGTAAAAAAAGGACTCTAATTTGCAAAATTTGTCCTCTCAAATTCACAATGTTTTAGGTTCTAAATGCAGTGTGTTGTGTTATTGGATTGGACCGGAAAGCCTGAAAAAACCAACTAAAATTGAAAAACCCAAAGGCAAAATCTTTAACGCAACTATCATTTTCCTTCTCGGCAACTGCTTTAGGCTGTGCACGTATTTCGTCAAACATAACATAAAAAATTCCTTTGTGCTAAGTCGGAGTGATACTCAGAAATATCGATGTCTTCCGTTCAGACATAGCCGAGTTTCTCTCGGCTCTTGTCTCTCTTTCTGAATCAAAACCATCTAAAGCAACAAAGCTGTCTTCTTTTTCCCCCCTTGTACAGCTAAAAATCCATTCTCAAAGCAATATATAACTAAACCCACAAGCAGGGAATATGCCGGACCTTTATTAGCTCCCTTTTGACTCTGGGTTTTGTTTTTTGATCAATGATCACGTAGTTAAAGACTAAAGATTCTTTCTTGTTTGTTGCATTCAAACATGAGTGTGTCTTTGACTGTAATGACTTTTAATCTGCATGATGATCAACCGGAAGACAGCCCAAATTCGTGGGAGAAAAGGAGGGATTTGCGCATAAGTGTCATCACTAGTTACTCCCCTATCATTCTTTGTACTCAACAAGGTATTATCTCTCTTCAAGTTCTTCCTTTCCCTCGTTTTCTGTGATATATGCAATTGGATCTCTTGTTGTCGCTACTGTTTTCTTATTTTGACTGATCTGGGTATTCCCTAATTTGAATTTTGGAGATTGGCTTCTGTTCTTTCAAAGGGTGCTTAGGGTTGTGCTGTTGGAAATACTAAGCTTCGTTGAGTGAACGTTGTTTTTGAGGAAGGGTTTGTATTTTGGAGATTGATTCAAGCTCGTTTCAGTAACTTTTAGGGTCTCGCATTCCCTTGCTTGATGCCCTTCTTCTGGGTTTATTTTGATTGAGCTTTTGTTAGTTATTAGTTGCTTTCCTTTTTTTTTCTTCCTTTTAAGTATTATTGTTGTACATTATTGTTATCGTTTTGGTGTTTGCATTCAGGTGTACAATCTCAACTGGATTTTCTTCAGCAGGGATTGTTAGGTAATGTTGTCCAATGATCATTCAACCTTCCAACTTTCCAACTAGTGATGAGCACTCAAAGTCATGCAGTCTTACCTTATTAGGAAGGATTAAATGTTGCCATTAGGTCAGTTCTTGATAAATGGTGATGATGAGAAGGATGCACTATTGGATATTTACTTTAGTACTTGATGATGCCCTAGTATGAAATGATTCTATATAATTTAATTTGCGTTATTTATGTGTTGCAGTACGAGAACTTGGCATTCTTGCTTGATAGACTTATTTGCGTGTATTCAAACAGCACAAGAGTGAAATTGGGAGTTTTAGATTAATGCGTAGCCTTTTTTTGTTGTTGCTGTTTTAAGGGGTGTAAATAAATGGCATTGTGTTCAATCTTTTTATTCTGGTCGAAGATCTGCTGAAACTGATTCTTATACGATATTTTAAAATATGCACCTAGACAGCCGGATTGAGTTCCAGTTGCATGTTTGAGTGTGAAAAATTCGGAGTTAGGTCTCATATAGTTGATCTTGAAGTAAATGCTCTTTCGAAATAATGCGGAAGAGGAAAAACCCATCCCAATTAACGGGTCTTGTAAAAGGGATGAAAATTTAGCTGTACTTTACTCGCATAATGCAGAAATGAGAGTGCCACTAGATTGAATCTCCTTTCCCTTCCTTTTTTAGGGCCAAAGGCCTATGTCAGTGTTAAGAAACTTTATTTTCATTAACTCGGTATCTAACCACTGGAGATTGGAACAAGAGAGGGTAACATGTTTAAAGATAGACACTTTGACGAGCACCATAGATTCAAAGGACCCTGAGGAATGTTTTACCACCTTCGTGCTTGAAAGCAAATGATAATAGTAGTGCAATGGTCAAGGGTTGTGTGGAATGTAAACTCTAAATTTTCAATTTATTTATGTGCGTAGAAAATATAATAATCAAAGCTTCTTTCTCATCTTGGTGTTTATATATGTTTGACCATTAGCTTCTCTGAGTTAAATGTGAATGTCGGGTCATTTAGGTTTTCTGGGTCCCGACTCCTGAGTCATAATTTCTTCTTGTGCTTCATTATGAAGGGTTGTCCCAATTCAACTGTACTAACCCTTTCCAGCAAGATTGCATGTTTGAATGAATGCAATTACAATTATATATATTTTCCTATCGATTTAATGGTGAAATAGTAAAGTATTTGTTAATAGTTTTGTTTCAAACATCGTCTTTTCTGTGACTAGAATTTGGCAGAATGGAATATGATTTTCTTTTCTTTCTATGTTGTGCAAACATAATTCTTTCATACTAATCATGGGTGATTTTGGTTTGTTGTCCTCCTATAGGGTATGATCAGTTCGGAGTATCAAGAAAAGGGCCCCAGGACAGTTCAGATGAACATTGCACAATCTTCTATGACAAGGAAAAGGTATCTTTGTAGTTTCTTCATGCCTATAGTTAAATATTACGGTACACATTGTTTTAACATTCTTTTCATCTTAATTGAAGGTAGAGTTGATTGAAGGTGGAACCTTTTGGCTGTCCGAGTCACCTTCTGTTCCTGGGAGCACATCATGGGGTTCAGAAGTTCCATGCATTGCAACATGGGCTATATCCTGCTTTATTCAGCTTTCCGTTTTGATCTTATATTATATGAAGTTCCAGTTGCAGACATTGATACCACTTGTATTCATAGAAAACCATTGTGTTAGTTTGTTTACTTGACATGATGGCCACACATTCCAACTTAAAGAAGTTGAGCCACCAGGATTCTCATTTCAGATTGTGAATACCAATATGGATGAGTCCAGTCCTCGTGCCCGTAGGCAAAGTGCTCTGCTTACATGGCAACATATTGCATCCTTACCTCCTAGCTTACCAGTTGTGTACTGTGGTGGATTTAACACACAGAAGGAATCAACAACCGGGCGTTTTCTTCTTGGGAGATCAAGGTATTCTATTTAGTGCAAAATCATTTAGCTGTTTCATAACACTTATGCACCTCCAAATAAACAAACTTGGGGTTTACCCCACTCCGGTTATCTTCTTTTCTGTTGCAGTTCACTACGATAGAGCATCTGCACATCTTCTTTGTGATAGGGGACTGATTTCTTTGCTGTTGGTCTGTTGCTATTATATATGTGCAGAGAACATGGTGTGGTGGGAGACATGAGGGATATTTGGCCTAATGCTCGGGTGAGGAAAAACGTTTCCCTAATACGAACTTATCATGGCTTCAAAGGTATTTATCTGGCCCAAACTTTGATCTGTTAGTGAGTCGTGATATGCTTGAACTTAAATGATGATTTCGTCCGCTCAGGTAACAAGCAGGGAGCCCTAGAATTCCTCAAGTTGATATTTAGAGCGCTCTGCCTCTGCTGGGACCGCCAAACACAAGATCTACACGTAGACTGGATTCTTTTCAGGGGCAGATCTCTTATACCCTCTTCATGTGAAGTGGTCAATGATAACATCGACGGTTATTACCCCTCCTCTCACTATCCTATATTTGCCGAGTTTCTTCTTCCACGTACCGTGAGATTGATAGAACCACCTACACATACACAAGAGGACAATTAGAATGCCATTTGTTTATAATCAATCTATCATGTTTCCCCCTTCTTTGAAGCTTGTCATATTGTCATTTCATTCAGGAATATATGTGTGTTTCGACTCTCGATCATGAATCATTTATGACTACAAGTATTTTCAGCTGATGTTTGGAATTGCCTTCTCAATCCTCATGGCCAGAATAGGAGAAAAACCATTTGGAAACTGATTCCAGATTGTGAACCTTTACTGATTTTCTGCATTTCATTCTTTTGGTTCTTAAATTATCAGCATGAGCTTGAAAGAAAAGCTATCAGAATCATACACGTTTTTGGAAATTGATTCATGTCATGTTCTCTGTTTTTTTCCCTTAAGAAATAGACTGAAAAGGAGACCCACACATGTGTAAACCATATGGGTCCAATTTCCTTCTCTTTTCTCACTAATAATGATTTATAGTTAAACCAATCCAAGTTACATTTTTTTCCAACTTTCACTGCAAGATAATAGTTGTGTATTTTAGAGAAAAAGAATGTAGCAAATAACAACGAAGAAAGAAATTTTAACTTAACTGTCCAACGAGTCAAGGTCACCTGATAAGGCCAATCGAGAGAATTTAAAGCCAACGGTTGGTGAGGGTCCTCTCTATAAACGTATAGTTTCAGGGTTTTCTCCCCAGGGATTCATCTCTCGTGTTTACTAAACAACCACCCTTTTTTCTTCTCTTTTGTGTCTCACTGTCTCTTCATTTCTTCCTTCACAAACAAGAAATTTCAACTCGGCAAGTTTTTTTTTTGATTCCTCTGGAGAGTGGAAATTCGGGCAAACGGATCGAAACATGGCGGGTCATAGGTTTGAAGTTGCATGGATCTTCTTTTTGTTTGCTCTTTTCTTCGTTCGAGCCCATTGTTTATACCTCCCTGGTGTTGCCCCTGAAGATTTCCAAAAGGTCAGTTTCATCACATGCATGCATGGGCCATGCATGTATGTTAATGCATGCATTATCATGTGTTTTGGATCCTTGGGTTGACTTGAATTTTCCAATCTATTGTTGGGTTTCATTTAGATCCGTGTTTAATGATCTCTAGAATCGCCGTTTCGGTTGAATGAATTTGGATATGATGATTCTTTGGAAGTTTAGGCTGATAACTTTTTTACCAATACCACAAGTTCTTTGGTCTATTTGGCTTAAGATTTGAAGACTATTTATGAAATTTGAATGCTGATTAAAGCATCTGAATCTTTTGTGCTCAATAATCCAATCTACGGGCTCTTTGCTTTAATCCAACTTATGGTTTAATATACTTTTGTTTAATGTTCATTTCTCTCCATTTATGCAGGGGGGTCCATTGTTGGTGAAAGTGAATAAGCTGACTTCAACCAAAACACAACTTCCTTATTCCTATTATTACCTACCCTTTTGTCAACCCGATCATATAGTCGACGGTGCCGAGAATCTCGGGGAAGTCCTTCGCGGTGATCGAATCGAAAACTCTCCTTATGTGGTGAGTTCGGACACCAAAATCACTCCCTTAATCCTCTTTGCTGTACTATGTTTTTTTCAGCGAGGGATTCTGTTTGCAGTTTAAAATGAGAGACGCAAATGTGCAATATCGTATGTCGTAAAATTCTTGATAAAAAAGCTGCAAAGGCGTTCAAGGAGAAGATCGACGATGAGTACCAAGTTAACATGTGAGGATCTCATTCTGGATATCTTAGTTGTAGCTTTCATTTATTCTGAGTAGTAAGTGATATTTATAATATGTTTGTGACAGGATTTTGGATAACCTTCCATTGGTTGTTCCTATAAGAAGGCCTGATCAGGAAAATGCTGTAGTGTATCAGTATGGATATCATGTTGGTCTCAGAGGACAGTATGCCGGGGTAAGTGTTCAACTGATTGCCGCCTGTTTAGAACAATTTTTATTATTTTTATATTTGATAATGAAAGCTATTCTTCTTTGGTTTCCTTGCAGAGCAAGGAAGAAAAACATTTTATAAACAATCACTTGATATTTACAGTCAAATATCACAAGGATCCATTGTCAGATTCTGCAAGGATTGTTTGATTTGAGGTCAAACCATTCAGGTTAAATTCTATTACCTTTCTTTTACCACTGGTTTCATTTTCTGCTTTTCTTAAAGCCATTTTGACGAACGCACAATACAGTGTTAAACATGAATATGAGAGTGAGTGGAACGAGAAGACTCGTCTGACGACCTGTGATCCCCATGCGAAACGTGCAGTTACTAGTTCTGAATCTCCTCAAGAGGTTGAAGAAAAGACGGAGATCATATTTACTTATGATGTTGAGTTCCAGGTCTGCAATGTGTACTTTGTTACAAATGAGAATACCTTGCTGCATACGCTGTTTCATTCTATTCAACAAGTTACTTCTTGTGATCTTGCAGGAAAGTGATATAAAGTGGGCATCCCGATGGGATACCTATCTTCTAATGGATGATGATCAGATCCATTGGTTATCCATTGTTAATTCTTTGATGATTGTGATCTTCCTCTCGGGGATGGTGGCTATGATCATGCTACAAACTCTTTATCGGGATATCTCGAAGTACATCAAACTCGAAAACCAAGAAGAAGCACAAGAGGAGACGGTGGAAACTGGTCCACAGGGATGCTTTTAGGCCTCCAACAAATTCCGACTTACTCTGTGTGTATGTTGGAACTGGGGTTCAATTCTTTGGTATGATTATCGTTACCATGATCTTTGCTCTCCTCGGCTTCCTATCCCCTTCAAATCGAGGTGGGATAATAACCGTCATGCTTCTGCTCTGGGTCTTCATGGGCCTGTTTGCCGGATATTCCTCGGCTCAGCTTTATAAGCTGTTCAAGGGAACAGAATGGAAGAAAGTTACACTCAAAACAGCATTTATGTTCCCTGCAACTGTGGTTTCCATTTTCTTTGTCTTGAATGCTCTAATATGGGGCCAGAAATCTTCCGGGGCAGTGCCATTTGGAACCATGTTTGCATTGGTATTGTTGTGGTTCGGCATCTCGGTCCCGCTTGTTTATGTGGGTAGTTATTTTGGTTTTAAGAAGCCAGCGATCGAGGATCCGGTGAAAACAAATAAGATCCCAAGGCAAATTCCAGATCAGGCTTGGTACATGAACTCAGCCTTCTCCATCCTAATTGGGGGCATACTTCCGTTCAGGGCTGTTTTTATCGAGCTTTTTTTCATCCTCACTTCAATATGGTTGCATCAGTTCTATTACATATTTGGCTTCCTCTTCATCGTCTTCATGTGCCGAGATCACAGTAGTACTCTGCTACTTCCAGCTATGCAGTGAGGATTATCTATGGTGGTGGAGGTCGTATTTGACTTCGGGTTCTTCGGCACTTTACCTATTCCTCTATGCTGCATTCTACTTCTTTACGAAGCTCGATATCACAAAGCCAGTATCTGAGGTCTTATACTTCGTGTATATGCTGATAGTATCTTACGCATTCTTCGTGCTCACTGGTACAATTGGCTTCTATGCTTGCTTCTGGTTCACAACGCTCATCTACACATCAGTGAAGATTGATTGATCTGATATTGCAGCTCGAGGAAAGTCTAGTTTGTTTCGTTACAACGATGTCTAAATTACCCGATACAGAATCAGAAGTGCAGGACATCCGTGACTTGCTGTTTGGGTTCAGTTTTGAATCCATGTATTCACAAACATAATAGTGCTTTGTTTGTACCTGCCGTTCTGTCAAGAAACTGAAAATTTCAGTCCTTGAAAATGAAAGAAATTATCATTTCATGTATTCGAACTGTGTATGCTATTTTTTTCCCGATGTATTCAAGATTCAGACAACCACTTCTGCTGTTGCTTCTTCAGACAGAGGTGCCTCATGATATGTCTACTCGGATCCTTTGGAAGGCTCTGAACCAAATTTTCTTCGTCAACACCATGTGCCTCCAACCACTTATATCGGTCATACCGTCTAACCCGTTCCCTAAGGTCCCAGGGAAGCATCCGATGATGCATTCACTGTTCGGAGTCACGCCTCTCGATCCTCATTTCTTCTGGCCGAATGGTAAGAGATTGAAGATAGGTCTGTTTACAACATCGAAATCAACAACGATTCCAGAAGACCATTGGATCAGTCAATGAGGTGCTTCAAGAGTTTCACTTAAGTATGTCCTTGGTTAGATAAAGCACGTGATGAAGTCCAAAATTCACCTGCATGTTTCCGACCAGTAGTGAAAAGAGGATGAGTCCAAATAACGCAAGTAGTATCGAAAACAAGGCCTGTTTTGTTGCTAGCACATCCGAACCATTTGAACTTTGAAGAAATCGGCAAACAACAATTTGCAATTATGAACAAAAATAGTGAGAGGGCTATGGATTTTTCTGACCTGCCAAGTTGCAACCTAGGGTTGCATGCAACAGTGATAGCTCATTGACATTATTTGTTCTGTAGATAATAAAAAATAAAATCACAGCATATCTATTCCATGCAAAAAAAACTGCTCACTTATTTCACACTTTAAACGATAGGTTTACACGCAGTAAAGATGATATCAATGAGAGAGAGCTAAAGCATGTATACAAAGAAAGTTAATATGCTCAAAGCACATAATAACTGGGTAAAGCAAGAAGAACAAACAACCCTACACCATTAGACGTATTTATCACCCACAGAGCTCATAAAGAAATATGACTAAACAAGGATACATGAGAATGAGGGGGGGGAGGGGGGGGGAAGAAGATATTGAAATAAAAGGAGAGCTAGATGCATTTGAACAAGGGAAAATTTACAGCCATCAGCAATTGAATACTAGGGGGAAAAAAACTTTTACAACCTGTGGTACTGGAGCAACAAGAAAAATCAACGATGAAATATCGCTGCAAGTATCGTTTGGCTATTTGTGCAGGATCTATCTCAAGTTCACCTCGTCCGAAAACTCGAGATGATGGAGCAATGTAAGCTGTACAAAACTGTAGTGTCGACTATTCATACATTTTAAACTTATCTTTTCCCGTTAAAAGATTGACGATCATTTAAACTGAGATTAAAACGAAAAATAAGTGAGCAGTTTATATACTTTTTAATGAATAAATACGAGTTTAAAACACATAAATAGTTTAAAACCATTTTTAAATTTTTAATAATTAAAGGACTCAACAAAACATCTTAATAGTGAAAACTCAACAAAATAATACCTTATAGTTGAAGATCATTTGTATACTTTTACCTTAATTTTTTTTTACAATAAAATAGAATTTGTAGTATTAAGCTAGTGAAAAAAGGCTCTTACATCACAATATTTAATATACATTCGGGATATTCGCATGTAGAGATCAGCGTTGTCAAAAGGGATTAAGCCAGCCAAGTACCAACCAAGAGGGAATAAGCAATGCCTTGCATTTCCCGAGACTTTGTAAACCACACTATCTTCGACCGGCCGCCATGCCATTATATAAAATATAAACGAACAAATAAACATATGGGGGAAAGAACGAAAAATATGATCTCTTCATAGCATTTATCTTCGTCATTTTATTGCCTCATACTGCAACATTGTCCGAGAAAATAATACACAACCTAAACCAGTTGTATCCAGGGACGGCAAAATTTTGTGTTGGACTCTCCACATAGAATGGCTAGAAATGTAATACATGATATGACCAAAAACATTTTGATGCCAACTTCATTGTTAACTGTTACCGTTGAGATTGCATATGATCATCCGCCTCGAACACGAGATCCCTCTGAATCTGTCACGTGCAAAATGGAAGTGACTAAAGGCAGTAGTAGATCACATATTACAGAACAGTGCTAGTTCGGAATTATAAAACCTGCAGAAAGATGGGTCAACGAAGAAGAAATCATACTTCAAGAAAAGAAACAGCATTCTGATGTCCAACATGTTTCATTAATCTCATCACTAACTCCTGAAAGTACAACCTTGATCCATATTCAACAGCAATGAGATGTCCTATAACGAGACGTCACTTGTTTTCCGAAGAAAACATGAGTCTATAACGAGAGAGGCGGAAGAAAAAGACTGCATAAGCACGCCTTATTCATTTTTTTTCCAAACACAAGCACAGTGATCATAAGGGTGACATTCTGTACCTTCCTATTATGTTCCTCAAGTCAGAAATAAAGGATTAAGAGAGCCAAAAAATCAAACAGGTGTCATAGTGGCCACTTTCTCAGCCTCGACGCTTTAGCGTATCTAAAATTGTGTTTCTAGCTACTTGGCGTAATATTTCTGGATCAGTTTCTTCAATGGGTTTATGAATAATAACTTTCACAGATCCTGAATTTACAACACCCTCCATTCCTGCAGGCATGATTCGGCCTGTGCCAATTAAGGTTATAGGAATGACGGGCGCCCCGGTTTTTGCTGCAACACTGAATGCACCTTTCTGCCAATTACAACCAAGAAAAAACGATGAGCTCTTGAATAGATAGTTGCATTTTAAAATCCTCCTGATTTTCCATAGTGACTTAATCGGCCAAGCTAACAATATAATTCTAGGAAGATCCCACCTTGAAATCACCCAACTTCCCCTCCTTACTCCGCGTGCCTTCCGGGAAGAAAAAGACAGAGGCACCATTCCTTATGAGATCCATACATCTCTTAAGACACTCCTACAAGCAGCAATAGAATTCAAACCCGTACTACAGAAAAAATAAACCAAGCCTGCAAAGCTAAAAGATAATATTACAATAGATTAATCCCAAATTGCCATCTAAAGCAGACAAACTAAATAAATTGAGCTCATATTGCGATCCAAATAATGATAACAGCAAAGGCAAAAAAGGAATACCAACTGGCTTCGGCTGTCCATGCGCTTTAACGGAATTGTACCCATCATAGACATGGCCCACCCAATAATGGGAAAAAGAAATACCCCCGTCTTGCTGATAAACTTGTAGCTTCTTCCAAGAGTTAGAAGCGTGTAGATATCTAAAAAACTCTGATGGTTGGAAACATATACCGCAGGAGCATCATGTGAAGGCAAATTCTCCAATCCTTCATACTCAATTTTGAAAAATGGAGCAACGGTAGCTGAAGCCCAAGCTTGGCAATAAAATGCTGAGCTTTTCTTCTATAGCGATTGAACAATAGCACAAAGGGGTGTGCCACTATCATAAACCCAATCAGTGAAATGGCCGCAATAGCTGTGACAACATAGAAGCATACTCCTCTAACTTTTGAAGATAGTTTAACTTCTGCATTTTAAAATTTGATGAAACATAAAACTACGAGGGGCATGATCTAAAAAACGAAAAGCAAAATAGTTCAATGACTGAGTAGCTTTCCATAAAAACCTGATAAAGAATAGGAATCTTCAGGCATCCCAGCCCCAGTAAGTTCAGATTTCGCCACAACACGTCTGGATAATTTGTTCAGGTTACATAGTTTACTGATGGAATATCTATTTAAACCCTCATTTGGACTAAAACAACACCGAGGTTCGCCATCATGCAGCCTTGAAATATGCAAAATTTATTTTGAGCTGCTGCCAAAATAAAGGAGAAAGCTAATAATGTAACCTCCGTAAAGAAAGAACACACATATACACAAAGAAATACCAAACCCTAACTTAGCATCCACCACCAAAATAACCATTTCTACTGGAGTACAAGAACAATAAATCCCAATAAAAGAATCCATTAGTATATTTTAAAAGATCCCCGAATGTATTAATAATCACTCACTTTGAAGAAATTTTACAGTCACATGTTTACAGCATCAAACATAAAGAACATGGTCTTAGTAAAATTAACTTACGGTTGCATGAATTTCTCAAAGTTGCCCGTTTACACGCAGAGTAGCCAAATAAGCACATTTACGATCAGAAAGCTGCATTAGACATATATTACAACACTGTCATAAAGCAAATCATAAAGGCATATAAAGGAAAAGAAGAACAAGTGAAAAACAATCTCAAAATTCTCTAAAATTATATCATCCACCTGAAACACAGTAGAAATATGTTCTTTTAAAGATACAAAATTGATTAAAACATTCCAAACAGAGAAAGATCAAACAAATCAAGAAAAGCTGAAAAATCGGTGAATAAGCTTGTTTTCCCCCGATTACGAAGCCGAAGAGTACACTCAAAACTTTACTCAATACAATCAGTTTTTCCCTCTTTGTACGGAATCAAACAGGCGGCCAAACAGAAACTTACCGGGAAGATAGGCAGCATAAAGGAACTACTGGGCTTTGGGTAACCTGGAAAATAGGGGGTGGGGGAGAGAGATGAATACACACAAAGAATACAAATACGTATATGGGAAAGTACAGAATTGCGTATCTTACGGAGAGGGAGAGGTGAAAGGGAAGAGAGCTCCATGATGAGTGCGAAAAAGGAACTGAAAAGACCGGAAGATGCGGGTTGATGAGAAATAAATCGTTGAATTTGATAGATAGATAGATAGCTAGCTAATTTCAAGGTCTACTGAAACCTCCAGTTTTCATTATTTTATTCCTTTGCCTCAGTTTTTCTCGGCGGAAAAATGTATTAACAATTGTCTGGACTTGTTAGGGGGGCCGTTCCTTTCTCGGCTCACACCTTGACTATACTTTTTTTAGGGTAAATTTCTCTTATTAGTCACTGAATTATTAGGGTTAATTATGCATTTAGTATCAAAACTATTAGTTTTAATATATTTTAGTATTTAAACCTTCAGTTTTTTCAAAATCACGTTTAAAGTTTAATTTTTTTTCATTTTAGTATTCCGTTCAAAATTTAACATTAAGTTTTAATTTTTTATAAAAATTTAGGTATTAAAACAGACCAAAATTTATAGTTTATTTACTAAATATATTAAGTTTTTAACGACGAGATACTAAAATAAAATAAAAACTAAATATTAGATATAATTTTAAAAAAACTAAAATTTTATGTATTAAAATATAAATATTAGAAAAAAAAAGTACACAAGAAAAAGGACGAGATCATAAAATGCTAGAGTACATACTCCATCAAGCATATGCTAGGTAAATAAAAACCCAGATGGATTTTCGCGGAAAATCTGCCGAGAAAAGAAAACGAATCATATAGTAATAACAATAATAATAATACCAACATAGGTATGATTTAAGTGGTAAATAGCGTGATATCACTTAAGTAAAGTCTTAGGTTTGAATCTTTATGTATTGAAAAAAATTTCATTAGGAGACTCACTCACTCTTGCCAAGTGTGCAACCTTAGAGTAACCAAATAATAATAATAGGGATAAATTACATTATATACTCTCAAACTTTTAAGTATTGATTTTTTATAAAATCAAACTTTTTATTTTACTAATTTTATCGCTAACATTTACTTTTAGGTGTAATTATGCTACTCCCTCGTTAATGGCCTAAGCTAAACCTGTAGAAACATAAACTAAAACTTAACCACTATGTCAACTTAAATTTTTTATATAATCTTATAAATATAATATACATAACATATAACTTGGATTATCTATAATTTATATTCTAAAATTAAAATATTATTTATTATATATTTATATTATAAACAATATTAATATATAGTAAAAAATATTATTTATATTATTATATAAATAATATTAATATATCTATATATGTATATGATTTATAATTAAAAAGTAATTTTTTAAAAAACACCATGAAATCACCAAATTTTTTTGGATCTCTAAAAATTCCAAAACTCCCAAAACCCCTGAATTCTAAATTGTAATCCCCAAATTCACTCGTTTTCATCGTTGATAGCACAACATTGTCGTTGCGTTGAAGTCTCCTCCTCTCATCGTGCATGTCATTCACCATTTGCTCATCGATCAGTCGTCGTTCATGGTTCGATTAAAACATTCCATATTCGACGTTTGGCGATCTATTAGCACACCGTTCATCAATTTTCAACGACAAACATAGTGGGGCAATTCGTGATAAAGGTCCGACAACGAAAGTGATAGGCGTGGCCATTGATCAACAGTGACAATGGGTGAAATTAGGAATTTGATAATTAGGGCTTTGGGTTTAGGGAAGAATTGAGAATTTAAAAAATTTTAAGGATTTTTTGAAAAAAAATATTATTTTTATTATGAATCGTATATATTATAAAACAATACAAAAATAAAAATAAAAATAATAAATAATAAATAATATTAATTCAAACAAATATTTAACATATATTTTAGTTTTGTTGAAATTATAATAACATTTTAAGTTGGCTTGGTGGTTTATCGTTTGCCATTAGCTCTTCAATTTAAATCTCACGAAAAACATTCTTTGTATCAACAACGAAGACATCTTGGGCTGTTGCTGGCATAATTGTACTTAAAAATAAATATTAGTGTTAAAATTAATTAAAATTAAAAATTTAATTAGGTAAACGAATCAATGCTTAAAATTTAGTAACTATAACAAGCCAAATACGAAACCAAAGTTGTCAAAGACGCCATTGTCAAAAGCCTGAGGCGTCCAGCAAAGCAAATATTTAAGATACCCTCAAGCCCATGGTTTTCCCTATTTTCCATATATATATGGACCCTGTTTAACCAAGATACCCTCTTTCATTTCCATGAAAACAGGGAATCTAATTGACGACTTCACATTTATGGATTGAAAGTCCTCAATGTCAACTAAACTACCTTGGACTTGGAGAAGCAAAAGGATATAGTGTAGGGATTCAAAGTCATCAACTTTTTTGTTGGTTTATTCTTTCCAGCATTTAAAGAAGCATGGAAGCCCCGCTTGTTTTGATGGCTAAGAAGAAAAGGGTGGTATCCCGAATCCAGGGGTAGCGGGTAGGCTTAGGTTTGGTGGACAGATATGTGGACGTGGACGTGGACCAACTATCGTTATCTCATCAATTACGACTCATCGTTTAAATCAGAAGATAAAATTATCAATGTTCGATGACCAATTTGTTCTTATTAACTTGGGGGAGTCGAATTGCAGGAAAAACTGATCACACGAGCTTATCCATTCATACGGGTTAGCTGGAAAGTTGAAACCAAATTTGGGCTTGTTTCAAAGAGATGAGCTTTGGGAATTTATAAATTCTGGTAAGGCCAAAGAGCTATATCTCCCTCTCTCTCTAGAAAAATAAACAAATTTGAGGAAAAACTTGGAAGACTCCCTTTCTTCTTCAATGGCCCAGCTGGACCAAAATTTATGTTACAAAGGAAAAACAAAAGGGAAAGCAAAGACAATCAAAATGTCCTCCAATCAAACTCTCTGTCTCTCTCTCTCTCTCTCTCTCTCTGTTTACCGGAAATACCCTTCTGTATTCTCACCCCCAAAGATCCCATCTTCATCTATTCCTCTCAAACTCTCAAAAGAAACAATTTTTTTCACCGACTTATGTGGGCTTCTTCGGGTTTCCTTTGTTTCGGTTAGAGTGTTCACAGTGAAAACAGGGAGACGAGAACCTTCCTCTTGCCTCCTCTATATTTATCATTTCTTCCTTCTCTTCCTCTGTGTTCCCTTGTTTTGGCCTTTTGGTTTCTTTTTTTGATCTGAAACATGAAGAAGACGAAAGGGTTTGGTGTTGCTGCTCCTGTTATGGAGTATTCTCCATATGATTTGTATGAAGACTTGCACAAGGTAATGACTTTTCGTGCATTGTTTAGATTTTGGGTAACTTTCAGTCAGATTTTTATTAGATCCCGGAGGCGTTTATAAGCCTCTGGGTTCTCTTGATCTCTGCTATTTGTCTTCAATCTTTTGATTGATAACAAGAAGATGACTCCTTTGTTTGAATCGTATGTATTGGTCTCGAATTTATGATGATCATGCCTCATACGAACTAGGTTTGGATCTTATGTTTGGCCTTAGTACTTTTCTACCTGAAAATGAATTAAAATAGCCTCTCTTTTAGTCTTTCAATCCAGTAAGCTTCCACAGGTTTGATTGATCACGGTGATTCTGTGCAATGTTCTTCTATACAGAAACGATCAATGGTTAAGAAACTATCATGTCTTCTCACAAACTACAAAACAGGAGCATTACATTGAAGGCTACTTGCCATAACCTATATTCCCAACTAATGTTTAGGTGCTTTGTGTTCCTGCAGGAAACGGAGTCCATGCGAAAGAATTTGCAGACGAAGAAAGAGCGAAGATCGACCCTGTTGGCTGAAGTCGAGTATGATGTTGTTCCACCATGAATTCGTATAATTTGCATAGTTTTAGGATCACAATTATTGATAGGGTTAAACTTTTTTGTTGTTAGGTTCTTGAGACGGAGGCGCAAGTTCTTGATGCAAAACCAATCATCAAACACCCCAGTGATCAAAAGTAAATCGAATGTGAAGGCAAAGAAATCAACCGGGAAGGGTACTTCGATAGGCCGAGCAACGGGCTTTGATTCGAACCTTAAGGGAAAGACTAATAGTGTGAAAGGAACGTGTTTCACTAATCCTTCTCTTATGTTTGACTTAAACCAGATGCAACAGAAAGTGTTTAGTGGAAAGGAGGAACCTACTTTGCGAAGTTCTTCATCAGTTCTCCACTTAAACCAAAAGGAAAGACTTCATAGCAGAAAAGAGGCCACTGCTCGAAGCGTGAAACCGGTTTTCGACTTAAACCAGATTTCGGTAATCTATTGTTGTCATAAAAATTTGCTTCTATATAATCTTTTATCATGAGCTAATATCTCGAAACCCTCCTTCGGTTCAGAGAGAGGAGGAAGAACTACAGGCACAAACTAGTTCAGTTGGAACAGATGATTTTAAGAGGAGTTCAATCAGAGTAGGAAGCGACGAGCAACGCAATGAAGTTAAAATATCAGCCCGCAGGAACACTGGAGACGGGCCAAATAGAACTGGGAAAAGAAAGATCTCATGGCAAGATCAGGTGGCATTGAGGGTTTAAGTGTCTTGTAGTAGAAGTGCCTTACTGAGTTTGAGGGGATTGGAACACTTGTGAGTTTAGCTTGCCTACCTCCCGTTTTTTAATTGCTCTATGTTCTTGCCGCCTTCATTATTCCTGATGTAAAGAAAATACGGTTTGCATCTATTGGAATTATAAAGATAAATGTCGAAATTGCTACACCGGGATTAGATATATTCTCACTGAAGACATAGTTTATTGCATCATGCCTCGTGGATACTGCTCGTCATCCGTCGGAGTAATCGAGAGGCAAGATTTGTACCGTGCTATGATTTGGGGATGTAAATGATTGTTGAAAGGTTCCAAATTTTAAGTTACATTTGCACATAAAACGGGGTAGGCGTGAAGTTCACTTTTGATCAGAAAGTCCAGAGGGTGTGTATGGGTCCCGAAGCAAATGGAAACGGCAGACGTGTGTGGTGATGTTAGTTCAAATGTCACGAAAGATGGGAGCTTGGATGTTAGGAGAAGAGGGAGTTAAGTGGTTGACCAACATCTTTAATATTATTTTAGAGACTGCCAAGATGCCAGAGGAGTGGAGAGAGTCTACGGTGATACCAATCTATAAAATTAAAGGAGATCCCCAACGTTGTGGTAACTACAGAGGTATTAAACTCCTCAGCCATACCATGAAGCTATGGGAAAGGGTGATAGAGGCTAGGTTGAGACAAGTTACTAGGGTTTCGGAAAACCAATTTGGCTTTATGCCAGGCAGGTCTACCACGGAGGCGATTCATCTACTTCGACGGCTTATGGAGAAATATAGGGAAAAGTCTAGAGATCTTCACATGGCGTTCATTGACCTTGAGAAGGCTTATGATAGTGTTCCCCGCGATACGATCTGGAAGACTTTGGAAACGAGACGGATCCCAACTGCTTATATCCGGGCGATTCGTGATATGTATTATAGATCTACTACTTACGTCAGGACTACAGTTGGCGACACCGAGGCATTCCCGGTTGAAATCGGACTCCACCAGGGGTCGGCTCTTAGCCTTACATCTTCGCCTTGATTATGGACGACATCTATTGTGCGACACCAGACGGTGTACCATGGTGTATGCTTTTCGCTGACGACATTGTCTTAGTTGCTGAAACAAAATATGAGTTGAATAGTAGACTGGCTACCTGGAAGACTGCTTTGGAAGAAAAAGGTTTAAGGATCAATATTGAAAAGACAGAGTATTTATGTTCAAACTTCAATGGGAACCAAAACGATGAAGATGTAGAAGTAGCATAGAAGGACACGTTCTCCCCTCAAAGGATTGTTTCAAGTACCTAGGGTCTATGATACATAAAGATGGGGGTGTAGATGATGACGTTACACACCGTATAAAGGCGGATGGCTAAAGTGGAGGCCGCTACTGGAGTTCTGTGTGACAAGAAGGTCCCTCTAAAACTTAAGGGAAAATTTTATAGAATGGCAATAAGACCAGCGCTGTTGTATGGATCAGAATGTTGGGCAACAAGAAGGATCACGTAAGGAGGATTGAGGCCGCAGAAATGAGAATGCTTCGATGGACATGTGGTAGGACTCTGAGGGATATGACGACAAACTCTGCTATTAGGATGTCCTTGGGGGTGGTGTCTGTTTCCGAAAAATTGAGGGAGGGAAGACTACGGTGGTTTGGGCATGTCCTTAGGCGACTACCGTCGGATGCGGTAAGGAGGGTAGAGTCGATTACAGTCGACGGTGCCAGAAGGAAAGGACGACCAAGGCGAAAGTGGGAAGACTGCTTGAGATCTGATTTGAGGGATTTAGCCCTTACCGAAGACATGACCTCTGATAGGAAAATATGGAGGCTAAAGACTAGGGTAGTCGAGTAGTGTGGGTCACATCTATAGGGTGTATCATTTCTGTCTTCTTTTAATGTCTTTGTAGTATTTTCCATGACTTATACTTTTTATACGTTTCTGTTATTGGTATTTATGAAGGATTAGAACTGGGCTTGCTAACGTTGACTTCTGTGTATCATTCTCTTCATGTTTCCTCTTTTAAATTTAGCCGGATCTTATGTTTCTGTCTATATGCAGAGATTCTTTCGCAGGGATATTTATGCAGGGATTAATTTCCCGTTACAGACGCACATATGATTTTAATGACTGCATATGAATACTGTTTTAGCTATGTATTTATGTATTTATTTATACATGCATTGCATTTTATCTAAATTTTTAATTTTCTGACTGCCGGAGGTCTTCCACGGAAGCTACTCTCAACCTGGCGTTGGGGGTAGCCTACTACCCTACCTCCCCCTTACCCCATACATATGGGAATTGGGTTTTGTTGTTGTTGTTGTATTGTTATGCCACAATAGTACCCCTTGGACGCATGGATGCTGCCTTCCATCGACCATTAAAGCTCATTTAAAGCCGCCATAACGCCGTACATGTTTAAAACATGTTTTACCACGAATACAAAAAGCTTTGTTTATTCTCTTCAAATCAATCGGTCAATGCACTAATTAATTTATCTCAATGATTGAAATAATTATTGTTGTTTTTAAAAGTAATGAATTCGAACATCGATAATTGTATTAGAGTGATTGAATGTTCATTGTTAAATAGCTGATAATTATGATGCAGGAAACAAAGAAACTCCTTTTATTTTGGGTTTTAATTCTTATGGGTTAACAGGAGACTTACGTATCGATTCAATAATAAGCATCATCTTTATTTTAAAAGGGTAAATTATAAATTTGGTAATTGAACTTTACTTTTTCTCTTATTTCATTTATTGTATTTTAAAGCTTTTCAATTTTCTCATTGAACTTAATACATTAGGTTTTTTTGCGACTTAGCAGTTAAATAGTTAATGATGTTAAAATAAGTTGTTATATATATATATGCAAAACGACATCATTTTGTTGAAAATTTTGTTTTTTAAAAATGGCGTTTCTAACACCGTTAACTATTTAATGGCAGAGTGACCAAAATAAGAGAGAGTAAAGTTCAGTGACAAAAACCCCAATGTATTAAGTTTAGTGAGGAAATTGAAAATTTTTAAAGTTCAATGAGCAAAATAGGGGGAGAGTAAAGTTCAGTGATAAAATTTGTAATTTATCCTAAAAATATGGTAAATTATCCATTTAGTATCTAAACTATCAATTTTGATCCGTTTTAGTACCTAAATTTTCAATTTTTTCAAAATGATACATAATGTTTAGTTTTCATTTTATTTTAGTAGTCCGCCGTTAAAAACTTAACGCGTTTAGTATCTAAAATATCAATTTTGGTCCATTTTAGTACCTAAACTTTCAACTTTTCAAAACTTAACGTTAAAGTTTGAAAGAGACACTAAAATGAAACAAAAACTAAAGTTTTTAACGACAAAGTACTGAAATGAAGCAAAAACTAAACCTTAGGTATAATTTTTAAGAAATGAAAATTTAGATACTAAAATTCATAGTTTAGGTACTAAATGCGTTAAGTTTTTAACGGTGGGTACTAAAATGAAACAAAAACTAAATATTAGGTGTGATTTTAAAAAATTAAAAATTTAAATACTAAATAGATAAAAACTGATAGTTTAGATATTAAATGCGTAGTTTAGCCAAAATAAGAATATACATTGTCCACCAAATGTGTCCATGAAGCGATCATGTGATCACAATTTAGAGTAATCATGATCCACTAAAATGGACAGTCGAGATCTAATAAGTTGGAGCCGGAGCATTCTTTATTAATTTCTGCTTTTTTTACTCTTGCCAAAATCAAATCTCAAAAGTCGTGGAAAAGGCTCCCTTCATTTCTGGTTTGTTAGTTATTCACTTTCAATCCTGTGCATCGACAGCAGCAACATGCCTACTCGCTGCGAAATTTTATGTGAACTCTTGATCGCGATTATCCTCCCTCCTGTTGGAGTTTGCTTCAGGCACGGTTGTTGCAGCGTAAGTCAACGTTCTACCAAATTATCCTGTCCTCGTTGAGGTTTTGATCTAATGAAATTCTGGGTTTTGATGCTTTTCTTCTCAGGCTGAGTTCTGGATCTGTGTGCTGTTGACTATCCTGGGTTATATTCCTGGGATTATCTATGCTCTCTACGCTATTGTTTTCGTGGATCGCGATGAGTACTTCGACGAGTACAGGCGTCCACTTTATTACTCTGCTTAGTTCTCTTTCAATTATCTCTCTTTTGATGTAAAGTGATGAGAATCAATTATCTCACTTTTGTGTTTGATTTGACTTTGGATTTGTGTATTTCTACTCTTTATTATTGTTCTTGATATTGTGCTGTTTTAATGTATCTTTGATCTTGTTTGGATTTAACGAACGCTTGATTTCAAGTTCATTTTTTGGTGGTTTTGCTATAATTATATATGGAATTCTGCATTAGAAACATGGGACTGTTTTTCCTTGGAGTTGATTCTCATGACTGATATATTAATATATGTGTTTGTCTATATGTAAGTGGATGGATGGATGTGTTGAATTCTTATTGTTGTGTAGTTTTTAAAATAAATTTCTATACATAGAAACTAGCAAACTGAAATTTGTCAATCTGCTTCTTCCGCAGATCGCACCTTGAGCTTTATTTTCCTTGTTATGTGAAATCCTCCAAATTTCACTTCACTACTTCCTGTTTGAATTAGTGTCTAAACTGCATAATTTATCAATCTTTTGGATGCTTTGAGTTTGTGAAGCATGAGCAGAATTGCAGCTAACATTTGAGAAAACTGGGCTCAAGTAGAATTCTTTGTTCCTCACTTCCTCTTGTTCCCACATTTTGCTTTTACTTGTGTGATAAAGTTTAGTTTGTTAATGAGAAAAGTGGGAGTTACTTGGATGAAAGAAGGTTTGAAATGGGGAAGGTGAAGAGGTGAAGCAATAAATAGTGGATCGAACCTCATGCAAATAGGCAATAAGATATTCATTGATTATGGGGAAGGAAAGTCGTTTAACCAATATATTCAGGAAAGTTTTTTGAGTTTGGGTTGGCATTCTCCTTTGGGAAGAAAAAAGTCTGTATATTCAGCAGAGGGAAACATTACCTGGCGCTTCCCAAGACAATCTTTATAACATGGAGAGCAAAGGAGGAACCAGGGAAACAGATGATGAGTCTGGACTCGTCTCTGATTGGACCGAGTTAACCCACGAGTGCCTCCTCGGCATCCTTTCCCGACTCACTTTCGAGCACTGATGGACCGGTCCTATGTTTGTCAGCAAGCCTTGGCTCAATGCCTGCAAGGATGCCTCTCTGAACTACGACTTTGATTCCTCCTCTGAGTCGGTCCCCTGGTGGACCCTCCGAGTTCGAGAGAAGAATCAATGCCATGCTTTGATCGGTTATCACCTGGAGTAACGGCAATCTAACCGAGATCCTTACCCGTCACTGCTCTGATCTCTCTCTCACGTTCACCGCTCAAATGTATCTCTCCTGCAGCACCGTTTCAAAAACTTACATTTTTACTCAAATTTCCATCATTGATTTTCATTGTTTTCCAGGTGTCTAAGTTTCCTAGTTCTTTCCATAAAAAGCTTTCCTCGCGCAACTGATGCGTCGATGGCTCAAATAGCTTATCATTTTCAGAATCTTAAACAACTCGACATCAGTTGCTGCTATGAAATCTTGCACAAGTCTCTACCGTTAATCGGTCGGGGACTCGGGATGTCCCGATTTGAAGATCATAGAACGGAACCTGATGAATTCGCTAGACCCGACTGACTATGTAAATGCTTGTCCACAAGATGCAGATATGGAGGCAGCTGTTATTGGGAAATTTATACCTCATTTGGAACATTCTGAAATTAGATTCTCGCAATTATCAGCTGGAGGACTTGGTTCGATTTGTGAAGGGTGAAGAACCATAGCTTTTACATGCCCATATCAGTTTTTCACAGAGATATGGGCGCTGGAGGTTGTATGATGAGAGGCTTTCAAACTGATGTCTTTCAAATGTAGAAGGAAAAAGGAACAAATTTCTATTGCTTGGCTTTACTATATGTGTATTAAGATGCTATGAATCATCTATGTCTGCTAGTATGATGGATTGGCTTTCCTTTTGCTCAGTTTGTATTAATGTAGCACTTATTTTCCCTACTACTAATTTCCCGTTTCCCCATTGTTTGATCTCTGAAACGGTGAAAGAACGTGGCAAATGAGCCTGTTTTCAATTGTAGCCGTTTTGCACGTTCTTCTCATGGCTTGAGCTTGCCGATATACCATCCACAAAATGTTGAAGTTAAAATGTTAATATAGGAAATGCTTTTAGCTACATGAGATTGAGATGCAGTGCTTCAAACTAGAAATAGAGAATTCAGGTGGTAAGATTTGAATAAACATTATACAAACAAAAAACTTCAGTTAAAGAAGCCGAAGAAGAAGATTTATAGGTCGTACAGATTGATGGGGAGAACAAACAACTAATAACGAGCCTTTATTTTGTCAGGTGACATAAAGCCTTCGTATAGATGTTTCTCGAAAAGTTTCATATGAGAGGTCTCTAGGCATGGTACCACTAATAATCTCCCATCATCAGTTGCACTTGGTAATAGGTATATTTTCCCTTCATGGACAACGTTTGCTGGACCCATGTGTATTGGACGACCCCATCCAAAATCCGCATCATATATACCTAGTCGTACCCAGTTGATGACACACACGTTCAGGCACCTGAAAGTTTGTTGTCCGTTAGTCAAGAGCTGATCTTAGATATTCATTGTCCATCCTTCGCAATGCTCCATGAACTCGCTCTAGTGTATTTATAAATGGATCTGATTGGAGATTTCCGGATGTAGCAATTAATGAGGTCATGAATATTGCATTGCCCAGGTAGCTTAATGGGAGAGGAGGATGTAGTCTGTGGCGTACATTACTTGGCATGTATAACTTGGTTGGTTGATCATCTAAGAGACCTCGAGCTTTACTTGCACAACGCCATATGTAAGCCGCTAGAACAGTGTTGATGCTGTACTTGGTTTTGTTCTCATATTCGAGTGTCTTGGCTTTTAGGATATTGAGTTGATTTTTTGTGATCTTAAAAACAGATACAGAGGAGGGTCTGGGATTAGGGCCAAGTGATGGCACAGAGGTGATCAAGGAAGGAGGTGGGTCATATTCAACATGATGAAAACTAGGGGTTGGTGGCACTCTAGCTCGGAGAAGGGTTCGGTCAATGAGTGGTGCCATACTAATTCGGGACAAGCCTCTTGTCATCTCAGACCAACTATTGATGAAATGAACGATTGCCATACCGTCTGTCAAAGTGTGGTGAGCTCCAATTCCAAGAGAGACTCCGCCGCATTTGAAAGTAGTTATCTAGCAACATATGCACACATTAAACCTCTTATGCTTCTTCTAGATCTCCTACTCCAAGAGTTGATTATATATCATAAAACAATAGTTTTCCTGTTTATCATTCTTGTTCAGTGAACACTAACCTTGGCCACGATTAGCGGGTAAGACCCGGTATCTCCGGAGTAATCAACTATGGGAACCAGTTTCTGCAGCTTTGGGCTGGGAATAAGACTGCCAAGATCATCTACTGCGGATATAGTTTCAGCTTCTATCCACAGAACTCCCTCTGCGTTGCATATTATCTCGAGTCTGCCATTTCCATCACATCCCAACCTCCCAGCCATAGGATAGAACGGCACAAGAGTCCTGCTTAAAGCCTCCTTAAGCACTTGTGGTTCAAAGAAATCAGAGGAACCGTTTGGTCTGTAGAAGTAGACTGCAGCGATGTGATATACTTCCATCACCATGTCCAAATTTGAAATCCAATGTGTTTCTTTAGGAGTAGGTTGAGTAGGCCGTATCATGCTGGACCCCTTTACAGTGACCTCCATCTTTTCGACGACTGCAGTGATGTTCGAGGTATCAAAATCTGATCAGATGTCTAGGAGGGAGGCAAGACAATTCCGATCCTGAATGCCTATGGTATTATCTCTTCGAATCAATTCCTGGAGATAATTTCAAGGGTTCTATTATTGATGAAAAATGTATATCAAACTTGAAGGGGAAGGAAGATAATGGCCATACCTTGTAATCTGATAAGCAAAGGTGAGAAGATCTTCTTTGTTGGGAGTCAGCGGAGGGGAGGAAGTTGTGTTAATACTTCTCTCTTCATTTGAATATATAGAAAGATGTGTGCTCTATTTTCTATTAAATTCATAGATCCCAAAAGTTATCTTGTTGATCAAAATAGGTACCTAAAGTATTTTTTGATCAAAATAGATGCCTGAAAGTATTCACCATTTTCGTCTATATACCTAAAGTATTCTTTAATTAATGTCACATGTCGACTTTTTTATAACTTAGATGAAAAAAATTGAATACTTTAGACATTTATTTTGACCAAAAAGATAACTTAAAGTATTTATTTTGACAAAAAAATACTTTAGGTACTTAAATAGAAAAAAATATACTTTAAGTACTTATTTGTGATATAAGCCAAAAAAAAATTATTTATAAAGATGCCAGCTCATATTTTGCTTTCTTTATTGTGCATACTTTGAGATTGAGATCACATGACAATGTGCATTTTGCCGTGGTTCTTTCAGTCGTTGTGGGTAGTTTACTGGTTATATTTAGAAGTGACAAATCTTTTAGCAAAAAACAACACGAGGCACAGCCTTGAAGTATTGACCAACCTTTTTTACAAAACAAAGAATTGATTTCATTTGTCTAGTTATTAAAAATTAAAGCAGAGTCTTGTTGTATATATATATATATATATATATATATATATATATATATATATATATATATATATGTATTTTTGGGGTGTATTTGTAAACTACGCATTTATCATTTAAAATTTAAATTATCAGTTTTAGTTTTTTTAGGTATAACTGTAAACTACGTATTTATCATTTAATACTTAATTATCAGTTTTAGTCTATTTTTGTACCTATACTTTCAATATATTCAAATCATACCAAACGTTTAATTTTTATTTCATTTTAGTACTCCGCCGTTAAAAACTTAACTTGTTTAATACCTAAATTAATAATTTTGGTCCGTTTTAGTATCTAAACTTTCATATTTTTTTTCAAAACTTGACGTTAAATTTTGAACGGGATATAAAAATGAAACAAAAACTAAACTTTAGGTATGATTTTGAAAAAAATTAAAAGTTTAAGTACTAAAATGGATTAAAACTGATAGTTTAGATACTAAATTCGTAATTTACCCTATTTTTTATTGTGTATCTCTGGAAACTAAACTTTATCGTGGTAAGGTTTAGCTTCGACTTTGTCGTTAAAATGTTCTTTACTGATTCGGTGATTAATGGATATGATAATGAATATTTACATTTGAATTATTTGCCTCAGTCCAGTAGAATAGGCTTTACAATGATTTTAAATCATCCATACACGGTTGTCATGTTTGATCCTTTCATTCTCTGTTAGAAATAGTTATAGACTGAAGAGAAATTTTCGTCGTCTAAAAATTTTAAATTCTTCTGTATTTTAACATAAAATCGTGCATCTATCCCTAATATTAATTTCCCGTCTCCCCATTGTTTATCTCTGAAACAGTTAAAAAAAGATGGCAAATGAGCCTGTTTTGAATTGTCTCCGTTTTGCAGGTCCTTCTCATGGCTCGAGCTTGTCGACACACCATCCACAAAAGGTTGATAGTATGTTAATATAGGAAACACTGCTAGCTACACCAGGTTGATATGCAGTGCTTCAAATTTGAAATAAACATTATTCAAACAAAAGGTTCATTTAAAGGAACCGAAGCAGAAGATTTATAGGTCATACATATTGATGGAGAGCACAAAAAACTAATAGCGAGCCTTTATTTTGTCAGGTGACATCAAGCCTTGGTATAGATATTTCTCGAAAAGTTTCATATGAGAGGTCTCTAGGCATGCTACCACTGACAAGCTCCCATCATCAGTTGCACTAGGTAATAGGTATATTTTCCCTTCATGTACAACGTTTGCTGGACCCATGTGTATTGGACCACCCCATCCAAAATCCGCATCATATATACCTAGTCGTACCCAGTTGATGATATTTAGGTTCGGGCACCGGAATGTTTCGGGTCCTCTCCTGGCAGTGGTTAAATCCGGCAGCGTTTCTAGGTAGTCGATAGCTGATCTTAGATATTCATTGTCCATCCTTCGCAGTGTCCCGTGAACTCGCTCTAGGGTATGTATGAATGGTTCTGACTGGAGATCTCCTGATAGAGCAATTAAAGAAGCCGTGAACATTGCATTGCCTAGATAGCTTGCTGGGAGGGGAGGAACTAGTCTGGGGCGTCCATTAGTTGGCATGTATAACTTGGTTGGTTGATCATCCAAGAGGCCTCGAGCTTTACATGAACAACGCCATATGTAAGCCGCTAGAATAGTGTAGGTGCTGTACTTGGTTTTGCTCTCATTTTCTAGTGACTTGGCCTTTAGGGTATTAAGTTGATTTTGTGTGATCTTAAAAACAGATACAAATGAGGGTCTAGGATTAGGGACAAGTGATGACACAGAGGTGATTAAGGAAGGAGGAGGGTCATATTCAAGATGATGAAATCTAGGGGTCGGTGGCACTCTAGCTCGGAGAAGGGTTCGGTCAATGAGTGGTGCCACCCTAATTTGGGAAAAGCCTCTCGCCATTTCAGACCAACTATTGATGAAATGAGTAGATGTTGTGCCATCTGTCAAAGTATGGTGACTTCCAATTCCAAGGGAGACTCCACCGCATTTGAAAGTAGTTACCTAGCAACATATGCACTCATCAAACCTTAAGCTTTAGGTTCCCAATTGCCTATCTAGCAAAACATACACACAATTAAGCTTTCCAAAGCAAAATAGATTAGCATCTTAGTTTTTCTTATGCTTGTCCTACATCTCCCACTCCAAGCAAGAGATATTACACATCACAAAACAGTAGTTTTCGCTAGTGGAATGTTGAACCCGTTGAGTGATACGAGTGATCTCAGTAGTAGAAGGGAATGTCGTTCAGTGAACACTTACCTGGGCCATGATTAGTGGGTAAGAACTAGTACCCCCGGAGTAATCGACTGAGGGAACCAGTTTCCGCAGTTGTGGTCCGGGAGTAAAACCACCAAGATCACCCATCACCGATGTAGTTTCGGCTTCGATCCACAGAACTCCCTTGGCGTTGCATATTATCTCGAGTCTACCATTTTCGTCACACCCCAACCTCCCAGCCATAGGGTAGAATGGCACAAGAGTCCTGCTTAAAGCCTCCCTAAGCACTTGGGGTTCAAAGAAATCAGAGGAACCATTTGGGTAGTAAAAGTACACCAAAGCAACATGATATGTTGTCATCACCATGTCCAAATTGAAATCCAATGTGTTTCTTTAGGAGTAGGTTGAGAAGGGCATATCATGCTCGATGCCTTTACAGTAACCTTTATCTCTTCCATTCAATTGCTGTAGATAATTTCAAGCGTTCTATTGATGAAAAAAATATGTGTATCAAACTGAAAACAAAACAAAAGAAAAAAATAAATATTGGGCAGAAGGGGAAGGAAGACAGTGCTCATACCTGGCAATATGATTGAGGTGAGATTGAGAGCCAGCGGAGGTGCGGCAGCGGTGGACGGTGCTAGTACTTTCCCTTTGTTTAATAATCTTAAGTTAAACCCAAGGATAGCGGATAAGACGTGTTAAACCCAAGGATAGTGGATAAGGGCTATTTGAGATAACTTACACTAATTTTTTTTAATATCTCCTTTCTGATATCGTTTGACCAATATTTCCTGAAATATCACCTTTTCTGTTGAGTTGGCGAAAGGCGCGTCCCCGGGGACGCGCTTTACCCGTGTTTTCGTTGAGTTAGATGCCACGTGTGAAAGGCGCGTCCCTGGGGACGCGCCTTCACTGACTCGACTGCCACGTGTGGAAAGCGCATCCCCGGGGACGCGCCTTCCATTAAATGCCATAAATACCCCCATCCGTTTTCCCTAACTACCCCTCTCCTCCCATATATAAACCCCCTCAACCCTCCCTCATTCTTCACATCAAAATCATATTCTCCTCTCTTATATAACTCAAATTCTCCAACTATTTGAGTTTTAAATTTGTTATTAGTGGTAAGAAATTTATTTTTATGTTAGTACTTTTTTTAAATAGTTATTATATTTTATATTAATATATTTATGTAAATATATTTTTTATTAAATAATATTTATATAATTATTATTTATTTAGAATTATTAATTTTTTTTTGCTAATTATATTGTTTTGTCTACAGTTATAATGGAAAACGAAATGCTGTTGCGATTGGATATTGATCATATCTCCAGACATTTTAGCGATATGGTAATATTTTTTATAATTAATGTTAATATTTAAATTTATTTTTATTTTAAAGTTATTATGAATTTATATTAATTTTTATTTTTTATAATGTATATTATTTAGGATACTGATCGTATATTAATAGATGTTGCAGTGTTGATTTCTGCTATACAGTCACAATATGGGTACACTGTCTCATATAAAAAAGCGTGACTGGCAAAACAGAATGCCATTTGCAAACTTCATGGCGAATGGGATTCCTCTTACAACGAGCTGCCCAGTTGGTTTCATGTTGTGCAAAGACTTAATCCCAGGATAATTGTTGAGTTCGAAACTCAACATCATTACGTGAATGATTGAATGGTTTGCGATCGCTGTCAATTTTACTGTGTCTTTTGGACTTACCCTCAGTGTATTAATGCAGTCAAGTACTGTAAACCAGTTGTCCAAATTGATGGTACTTTCTTGTATGGGAAATACAAGCAAGTTTTATTATTGGTTGTAGTCCAAGATAGAAACCGCAATATTCTTCCTGTTGCGTTTGCCCTCGTTCAAGGAGAAGACATTAAGTCTTGGGCTTTTTTCCTTAAAAATTTACGTTTACATGTTGTCACCAGGGAACGGGTATACATTATTTCAGACCGAGGAGTCGGGATAAAAGCAACAATGGACTCTTTAGGTACAATGTATAGACCTCCACATGTTCAACATCGTTATTGTGTCCGTCATATTGCTGCAAACTATTACGGAAAATACAAGAAGAACGATGAACGTCAGTTAGTCGTGCGGATGGGTATGTTACTTTTTCCCAATTTTTCTATCGATTTCTTATTACTTATTTATACTTCATATTAACTATTACATATTCTTAATGGCTTAGGTTACGAACTCTTACCTCAAAGGTTTGAGTCGATGCTACAAGAGCTGTTTGGCAAAAATAAAAAGGGGTGCGAGTACATTATGGACATCAACAAAGAAATGTGGACAAATGCATATGACGGGGGTATCGCTATGGTCATATGACAACAAACTTGGCTGAAGCAATAAATTAAACCTTAAAGGGGACGCGTCATTTACCAGTCACGGCGTTGGTTAAAACGACTTATTTTCGTTTGAGTCAACTCTTTGCAAAGCTCGGTGGACAAGCTCTTACTTGGATGCAAAACGGACATATTTACCACCCAAGACTAGTAGTTGATTTACAGAAAAAAGTGGCTGCATCAAATGGGATGTTAGTTACAAATTTTTCTCGCACCCGTGAATTGTTTCGTGTAACCGAAATGCCACGTCCGCTGCAAGGGATTGAAGCTAACTCTTTCAGAGTTAATCTGCAAGAGAGGTGGTGCGATTGTGGTTTCTTTCAAGCACTCAAATATCCATGCTCTCATGTCATTATTGCTTGCTCACATTCACATTTGGACTACAAAAATTATGTTGATCTCGTATACCAACTTTCACAAGTATTCAAGGTATATGAATTTGAGTTTCCGCCCATAGGAAACGAAAGAGACCCAAATGAGATTCAAACTTGGCTTACAATTTTACCAGATCCATTGATATTGAGGGACTCAGGTCGTCCAAAATCTACTAGAATACATTGTGATATGGATATTCGGGAGAAGTTAACAGAACAAAAACGATGTGGGCATTGTAGAAACATCGGGCACAATAGAAAAAAATGTCCAGCTCTGTTATCATCATATAACCGTTAACTCTTATGTAATTAATATTGTATTTAAATGAATGTTTTTGTTTCTAATAATTTAATGTTATTGCATTTATATAATTTGTCAATGTATGTACACCTAAATAATTTTTTTTAACTTTTAAATACATAAATATTTTTAATATATTTATTTAATATAATAATTAATATTATTAGTTATAATTTTTTTAAAATATAATAATAATTCCACCTTCTAAGTAGAGAAAATATTAAATTAAACAAATTAAAAGTTATTAAAAAAATTTATGTATACGATGACACATTTCATGTTTGATTGGAGGATTAAATTTATTAAATTAAATTTTAATAAGACTAATTTCATAAAATATGTAAGTCTTGAAGATTAAATATGTAATTATATTAATTTATTAACTTATGCATCAATATTTTCGTTAAATATTGATATGAGATGACTAGATTGATAACATTTAAATAATTAACTGATAAAATTAATAGATCGATAATCAAAATCAAAAATAATAATATAACCATATGTGTAATATTATAATTTCATACATTTTTCCTATAACTACAATAAAGTCAAAACTGGTTTTCATATATTGTTATATCATATTAATGTAGATAATTCACTCCACCTTTAACACACATTAACAAAATACATTTGATAATTCTTACATTATAATCGAAACATTTTACATAATATATTATTAATTTATAATAATAATAATAATAAAATATTATTATTAAACAAAATACGTGGCAGTCGAGCTGGCGAAAGGCGCGTCCCTGGGGATGCGCCTTTCACACGTGACATCCAACTCAGCGAAAACACGGGTAAAGCGCGTCCCCGGGGACGCGCCTTTCGCCAGCTCAACAGAAAAGGTGCTACTTCGAGAAATATTGGTCAAACGATGTCAGAAAGGAGATATTAGAAAAAAATTAGTGTCAGTTATGTCAAATAGCCGTGATAAGACGACCCAATGATAGTGGATAAGAGACGTGTGATGTTGGGTCATTGTTATTGAGTAAACTACAGACTCAGTCACTTCTGTTTTAGTTTTATAAACTTATAGTCACTCGATTTAAGAAACTTAATTCGTAGTCACTTTCCTCTTGTTTTAATTAAAACGTATCGACCTTTAAATATTTAGTCACTAAGAATTTAACAAAGTTAATGATTCGGCATATTAATAAAAGGGTTAAATTTTATTTTAACCCTGAACTTTAAATAAAATATTAATTGTAGTTTTTTTTTTAAAAATCAAAAGCATTTTAGGGACAAATTTTCAATTACTCCTTTTCTTCCCTTTTCTTCAACTTGCCCATTGTTGGACATTTCCTTCAATGACCAACATTGGTTTGCAGTTCATGGATTTCTCAGCTCTAATGGCCTTGTTACCACCACTCATGACTTGATTACTAGAATTGGTTTAACAACCAAAAGTTCGTCGGAACCTGTCCATGGCTCGCCGGAACCGTCCCGGTGCTCAACTGCAACAAATAACTCCCCATTTGTGAGATCTTAAACCAGTCATTCATGTTCAATCTTTGAAGTATTTAATTATTTGAATTAATTTACATCATTAGTGTTTTCAACATTTAGATCTATTCTTAAGAAAAGCATAACTAATCGATAAATTAATATGTAAGTGGAATTGCAGAAGAATGCTAAATTGTTCTTTTGCTGCTCTTGCAGATATTCGAGAGGCTCGAAATTTTGGCTGAAATGGAGAAATTGTTTTATGACATGGGAAGTTGTCATGAGCTTACGCATTTGGAAAATAGCTTCGATTGAAATGGAGAAATTTTTTTCTTTTGAAAATTTAACCCTCAACCATATCTCAATTAAAATAAAACGAAAATGATTACGAATGATGTTTTTTGAATTCAATGACCGTACGTTTATAAAATTAAAACAAAAGTGGTTAACTCTGTAGTTTACCATTGTTTCTTTGTAAACAAATGTATTTTTAAAAATATCTTTAGTCTTTGAATATTCTTTTAGGTTAAATTACACGTTTAGTACTAAACTATTAGTTTTGATCAATTTTAGTACCTATACTTTCATTTTTAAAAACCATACCTAAAGTTTAGTTTTTATTTTATTTTAGTATCCCGTTCAAAATTTAACGTTAAATTTTGAAAAAATTAAAAGTTTGAGTACTAAAACGGATCAAAACTGACAGTTTAGATACTAAACGCGTTAAGTTTTTAACAGTAGGTACTAAAATGAAACAAAAATTAAATGTTAATTATGATTTTTTAAAAATTAAAAATTTAGACACTAAAACTAATAATTTAGATACTAAATGTGTAATTTACTCTTTTTTTAATTTATTAGTTCGATCAAAATATCTCTTGAATCTTCGAATGTCTATGTTTCGTTTTCAAGAGAAATTTTGGTATTAATCGAAAAATTAGACATTAGAAAAAGTGATAAAAAAATTGGGTAAACTACGTATTTAGTATCTAAAGTTTCACTTTTAGTATTTTTATTATCTAGACTTTCAATTTTTATAAAATCATACCTAAAGTTTAGTTTTTGTTTCATTTTTGTACTCGTCGTTTACTTTTTATTTCATTTTAGTACCCCCACTGTAAACTTTTTGTTTCATTTTAGTACCTAAATATTTAACGACGGGATACTAAAATGAAACAAAAAGTAAACTTTAGGTACGGTTTTAAAATTTTTGAAAGTTTAGGTATTAAAATGAAATAAAATTGATAGTTTAGGTACTAAATGTGTAGTTTACCCAAAATTTTGGTACTGAAATGGATTAAAATTAACAGTTTAAGTACTAAATGCGTTAAGGTTTTAACGGTGAGTACTAAAATGAAACAAAAACTAAATGTTAAGTGTAGTTTTAAAAGAATTGAAAGTTTAGATAGTAACAGATCTAAGCTGATAGTTTAGGTGCTAAATAAGTAGTTTACCCGTAGAAAAAAAAAACAAAATCAGACTTTCATTGTTTCTCATTGTGTAGCTCGTGGTTCGATATCCTTGAGCAAGCCAACAACCTGCTGCATGCTCGGTCGCTTGGCAGGAAGATCAGCTGTGCACAGATACCCGATCTTGATGGCCTCCTCCATCTGGTAATCCCAACAAGCATCATGAATTTTAGGATCAATGGCTTTTAATCCTTCATTCTTCCTCACCAATCCTCTAATCCAACTCACTAAATTTGTTTCTTCCTCCTCCGGATACTCATCCCCAACTGGTCTTTTCCCTGTAATCAGCTCAAACAAGACAACCCCAAAGCTATACACATCAGATTTCAGGGTAGGAGCATCTCCTTCAGGTGCAAGTTCATCCACCAGACCAGTTCCAAGGATGTTGGCCAATCCGAAGTCTGATAATCTGGGCTCCAAGTTCAAGTCAAGATGAACACTGCTGGCTTTAACATCTCTGTGGATTATTGAAGGTGAGCAACCATGGTGAAGAAATGCGAGTGCCCTTGCAGTGCCAAGGGCTATTCTGTGTCGAAATTCCCATGTTGTTTACAACCCAGCATTTTGTTGTATCCCATTGTTGTTGTAGTCTTCCTCCTCCTCTGTTGCTTGAGCACCACCAAGTGGCAAGCGGTGTAACAAATTCTGCAAGTTGCCGTTTTCCATGTAATCGTAAATGGAAGTCCTTTGATCCCCGACCAAACAATATCCTGTTAAGGGAATGAGGTTGGGGTGTTTGATTCGACCGAGATACTCGAGTTCTCTTGCAGCTTCTTGGTCTGTCAACGTTGATCCATGGACCAAAACTTTAACAGCTACATGGATTCCACCAGGCAGAAATCCTGTATAAACAGGCCCGAACTTCCCTTCTGCTAGTAGAGTGTCTCCGTCGAAATTCGAAGTTGCAGACAAGAGGTCTGCAAATGTGATGTTTGATAGAGGTTTCTCAAAGATCACTACGGGGACCGATGTTGCCTGCCTAACATCAGCCACCCAAGTGGTCGAACCGGTTCGGAACGAGAATGGACCCGAAATATTCTGTTCCTCTTCATACGAGAACGGACCCGAAAGATCATTAGTGTCTCAAATACAAATTTCTATTTCTATTTCTAATAACAATTTTATTATTCTAATAGTTAATTGTCACTTACATTAATCGATATCTATTATGCGTTTGTATATAATTTTTTACATCATTTGAGAACTCTCAATTAACTTGTTACAGTCGTTGGTGTTTGAACATATAACCTTTAAAAATAATAATGATTTTTTTAACTACCGAGATAAGTTGATTTATGTGTTATTTATATTTAAATAAATGGTTGATATAACGAATAGATGGAGATATTTTTTAAAAATATATTTAAATTTTGAACACTCGTGGTGATGGAGTTTAGAAGAGATAGAATCGGTGGAACGAGGCCACCGAGATGCACCACTCGTGGACCGACACACGCAAATCCCACGAGTTCCGCACGTTTCATTACAACAACAATAACTAATACCATTAAAAAAATGACTTAAAATTGGGCCGTACTGTACAAAACTGACATGATTTATGGACGGTGTTGTCGAAGGCTCAGGCCCGTATCCCAAGTCTCGTTTGGGCTTAATTGTGTGAGGCTTGTGGACTTTAGGCTAAATAAAGTGACAAAATTGACCTAATAGGTTAGCGGGTAAAACAAATTAACTCATTAGGTCATCTCCAAAAATAACTTAGGATCTACAGTAAATGCTACATTGCAGTACAAACTCAACACGTCCACATGACGTATTTATCTAAATAATAATTTTTTATTTAAACTTGTCTCGTCAAAGTAACAAGTTCCAAAAAAATATATTCTTTACTAAAATTTTGTCACCACAAAACGAAAAGTTACAATAAAAAATATTATTTTATTAAAATCATCATATTTACGTGACGAGTTTCAAGTCACTATAGTCATCTAGTGCCATATTAAACTAAATAATTAACCCGTCTACAATACAAGACTAATTTTGCCAAAAGAAATAGCAGATAAGGGACGGCAATTTTATTTCTTGTTTTGGCAATCTACAACAGTGCCAAAAAAACAATACCTTGTGAATTTACGAGGAAGTCTGATGGAGGATAATTTAATTTAAGATAAAAAATTTTGTAGTTTCGTGATAAAAATTATAATATTTTAAGTTAGACATAACTTGGTATATGATCATCTTATTAATATTTTTGTGTAAACATTTTTATTGTATTAAGAATATTTATTTTTCATTTAAGTTCGTTCAACCTAAAATATTATGATTTTTATTATTTTTATTGTGTCTCAAAATCATTATTTTTAATCTTTTATCGGAATAACCCGAATTTATGATCCAGCAGTCCATAATCTATTTGGAAGAACACTAGAAAGTTCGCTGCAAAGGTGCTTGGAATTTAAGGAAAGTTTCAGATCAGACATCTGGATTTTTGTGTTTTCTTTTTCACAGTAACAGCAAAAAAAAACGGCATAACTGAAAGGGACAAAATTAGAATGTTTTATCCCAAATTTCTTTCAGTTTAAGACAGCATCTTCTACTGTAATAAAAATGATTATGCAATGTCGATAAAGCTTTTAGAGCAATGCTAGTTCTCTTTTCATGCAAGTTTAATATCTCCTAAGCAATTGCTTTCATTGTTTGTTATTGTGTCATTTCCACTATAATTATGCCTACGAAACAAAGCCCCACAGAAAAATCATTATCCACCGACGGAAGGTTGCTTGATATGGAATTATGGAGCAACAAGTGTGTTGCAAACTGATATTCATCGTCAGTTTAAATGTTTCTTTGGACAGGGACAAACGTAAAATTTTACGTTAGATGATGAATTTAAATTAGTTTATAAAATTCAAGGGGCAAAAACAAATTTTCGATAAAAATACATAAAGAAAGTTTAAAATATATAGTAATTCGACTGTCCCACTCTCGGTCCATCTGTGTCTCTGGATAAGCTATGCTTGTAGTCTATTTTATTTTCGATTTATCTTATTTTAGTTACTAATTGTGAAATGTTACGTTTTGAATATTTATGTTATTCGTTCTTTAAATCATTAATTCTTGTTAATGTGTTCATGTGGCACACCAAAAAAAAATATATTAGAATTTTAACTTTTGTGTCTGGATTTTAATAAAATAATAATTTAACTTGTAAATTTGTGATAAAATACTAATTTAATTCTTAAACTTTAATAAAATGTTAATTTGATCCTTAAATCTAGTTAAAATATATGTTGCGAACCGTCGTTCATCACTATCATCGATCAATGTTAATTTCCGTCACAGACCACCATTCGACTATCATCGTCAACGATGATTGGACCTCTAAATTTCTAGTTCACTTGTTTTTTTTATCTTCTGGACACAAATTTGATATCCTTTATATTGAACAATATCTTAAAGATTACTAACTTTGTCTATAACCATTTAAATTATTTTAAAAATAAATTATAATAATATATTTATCATTATATTCATTTTAAAACAAAAAAGAAACTGAACGGTTGCTGGGACACAACTCTGAAGAGTTTAAACAAAGAGTATATAACACAAAGTTTGATCAAACAAACAATTATAAATTGGGGGATGCTTAAGTGAAAGCTTACAACTTTGAAGAGAGTGCCTTGGAAGCATGAATTTGAAACAATGAAGCGGTAAAGTATGGAATGTGACCTATTTGATTTCTAGTAATTGTACCAACTAGGGTTGGCACAAAACTCGAATCTGACAGTTCCGATTTAATCCAATCTGATTGAATTTTTTCTCTTTTAATCAGATTCATGTTGAAATTTTTAGAAACTATGTTCGGGTCGGATTGGATTTTCGGTCGACCCGACCCGACCCATATCATCCCTAACACTACCCTATATGTAATGATGTGCCGTCCATGAACCGCAAGCAAAGCCACCAACACACAAACAGTGCTCAAGAACAAGCAGGGGAGCATTAAAGTCTTCGGTAAACAAGTGGAAGATAATTTAAGTAATAATGTTGATTTAAAAACTTATCGCGGTACCACTCACGCTTTATTTTTATTGAGTTGATGAGATGACGAGAGCCCTTAATTATTTGTATTGTTAGTTCACATCCCAATACGAGGGTCAAAGTAAAATAAAAATAAATACACATCAATCGATTCAATTATTAATTCGATTAAGAATATTAGTTAATTATGTAATTGAATAAATTCAGCTTATAATCTTATAAAGATTTGTATAACAAAATCAATAATCCGAATATAAGATTGATTAACAATAAGTACATCAAGGCAGAATTAGGAATTTATTAAATGGTTTTAAAATATTTTTTCCTTAATTTTTAAAGACACTTTTTTTAATTGAAGGGTTGGTGAAATTTTATTTATTTATTTTTTAAATATATATTTTCAGTATTAATTAATATTAAATATATAGTTTAATTGTAATAATATTTTTTTAGTAAGCTAATGTGATTACAAGGTAGTATATGTTCTAAATACTTTCAACCTATGAGAATGAACGCTCAATCATCCTGTTGCAGTTGTTGGTGCTCGAACCCGTGACCTCTAGGAACAATAATGATTCTTTTAACCACTGAGGTAAGTTAGTTCGTGCTAATTGTAATAATATTTAATTAAGTGATTGTTTTTATAAAAATAATGTATTTAATCTCATTAATATTAAATGTCATGAATTTACCTAGAAAAATAATAGAACCCATCAAACAACATCAGTGATTAAAGAAATTAGTATTTCTTTTAGAGATTACTAGTTAAAACAATTACATTTGTAAAATATATATTATTAACCATTTGAAAAAATATAAATAGATATTAACAGAAATATAAGTAACGAGAAAGTAATATAGTATTTCTAGTAGAATAATAACAAATTAAGCTAAAAACAAATGCTTGGGATGGGAGGATATAATGACTAAATTGATTTAATTTTAAATATAAGTAAATATTTTATTAAATTATTTTAAATTAAGATAATATTGATTAAATATACAAATTTCTAAAAATTAAAATTATTATTTTATTATGTCAAGTCACTATTTTATATGTATTTATTTATTATTTAATAGTAATAAATTTTAATTAAGTGACTAATTTTTTAAAATAATTTATTTATAATCTAATTAATAATTAAAAGAACCTATCAAGCAACATTAATTATTAAAGGGAATAATATTTCTTTTAGAGATTACGAGTTAGACCATTATATTCGTAATATATTATTAATAATTTAAAAAAATAAATAAATATTATCTTATGATTATCTCATACTATTATTTAAAAAGGGTAAAATACATAAATGGTCCTTCAAGGGTATTGTTTATTAAATGTCTTGATTATTAAAAATTATAAAATGATCATTTGACTATAAAATGTTGATTTGGTAAGTTCATCGACTATTAAAAGTTACAAAATGGTCACCCGACTATTCATTATGTTCAAAACTCGTCATTTTCCATTAAAAATTGGCGGTTGTCTAAGATGAACGCTAACATGATGACTGAGATATGATATTCGTTTGAGATTTTGAGATCAAATTTTATTATATCATAGTCAGTACGTTAACGTTCAGCTCAGAATACCGTCAATTTTTTAACGAAAAAGGACGCATCTAAAACATAATGAATAATTAGGTATCTATTTTGTAACTTTTAATAGTAAGTGATTTAATAAAATAATATCCTATAATCAAGAGACTATTTATATACTTTAATGATAGAAAAATTCAATATGGGTAATTGAAGGTAATAGAAAAAGAAAGAATTTAAGACAAAGTTGCAACAGAAAAAGAGTTGAGGCTCCCCCACAAGACACGGTCTGTTTTGGCTAAAGATATATATATTTTAATAAAGATGACTTCATTGACCCAATGGCTCTTAACAAAATCCCAAAACTGAATTAACTATGGAAGGTCGCTACCCTGATTTTCCACCGTTGGATTCAAGGAAATTCCTTACGACTCGAGCGATCAATGGTGAAAACATGGGGAGGAACCAAAAGCTAAAAAAATGGACCCCATTAGGGACTACTCGATATGCATAAAGTTCAACCAGAAGGCCCGAAAAACAGCTAAAGAAGATAGAGAAAACATGCAGAAATCAATGTCAGAGAGAGAACAGAAAGACAAAAAGAACAATTTATTTGAAATTTCGACGCTCCAATTCTTTAAATTCTACTTCACCAAATTCCACGAAATTCAAAACCCAGCTTTAAAATCCTTGTCTTTCCAATACCCAAATCTCTGTGTTCTTTAATTTGATTAATTTTGGCTCCTTCAATTCATTTCCCATTTCTTGTTCAACCGGAGATCAAAATCCAAAATTCCCCTGCTTTTTTTTAATACAGGATTCTTGAATTTTTTTACAAAGAATCAGACATGGGAATCCAAAAAGACGTTTTCAAATTTAACGTAGGTGGCAGAATCTTTCAGACGACGGCCACAACACTTGCAAACGCAGGCAGGGATTCTTTTTTCGGTGCATTATTTGACGACAATTGGGACTTACGACAACATCAGCCAGACAGCAGCCAACAAGAATTCTTTGTCGATCGAAACCCCGACTGTTTCGCTGTCCTCCTCGATCTCCTCCGGACAGGTGATCTCTACATTCCTCCCAATGTACCCGAGAGGCTTCTTTACAGAGAAGCCATGTTTTACGGCTTAACTGACCATGTCCGCTCGGCTAAATGGGGTCCATTCGACGGTAACAGGTTAAAGCTGTCCAGGTCAGTAATAGGGCGAGCCCCAGGTGACGGAACCGCCATCCGAGCCAGTCCGGACGGCGGCTGTTGCGTTGCTCATGGTAGCATGGTTCATGTTTTCGACTGGATGTTGGAAGAACACCCGCCAATCAATCTCGATTACCAGAGTCAACGACATAGGCTGGTCAACGCTGAGAATGTACTAATAAGTGCCTGCGAAAGGCTAGGGAAAGGAGATGGCGGGATAGGGTTGTTCAGTTCATCAACTGGAGATTTGAGACACAAGTTTAACGTTGTCCATGATAATCAAATCAAGAGTTACACTGCTGGGGCTTTGAGTTTCAGTCCAGATATAAGATTTTTTCTAGCTGTAAAGGAAGAAGCAATGAATATGGGATTGGAGTTTGGGACCAAGTTACCGGTAAACAAATCGATTTCTTTTACGAGAGTCCCGGCTGGTCTCTCGGCGATGCAGATAAACTACAATGGTTGAATGGTACTAACTGTTTACTAGTTGCCACACTGTTTCCCAGAAAAGATAACTGCTACATCAGTTTACTTGATTTTAGGGAGAAGAGAATGGCTTGGTCTTGGTCCGATATCGGTGCTCCGTTAACAGTTGACGAGAAGAGAGTTAGAGATGCCATTGCATTGGAAGAATGCAATTCCATTTGTGTAGTGAATGAGTATGATGATTTGGGGTTCATAGATTTAAGGATCAATGGGGGAAGTGTGAGATGGAGTTCCAGGAGTAGGTTGCTCAAGGGGAAAATGCTGGATGAGCCCTGCTACCCCAAACTGGCATTGCATAACGGACAGTTGTTTTCGTCGATGAACGATTGCATCTCGGTGTTCTGTGGTCCCGATTGGGTGCTAACGTCTAGGCTTAGAAGAAGTTACGGCGGTTCGATCTGCGATTTCTCCATCGGAGGCGACCGTCTCTTTGCACTTCACAGCGAGGAAAATGTGTTTGATGCATGGGAAACTCCACCTCCACCGGTTATATGATTCAACTCCTGGTTTGATCAATGTAGCAGTCCTTTTTTTTGTCTTCTCTTTTAGTAACATACAGGATGAGCTTACAATTAAAACCAAAATCATAGTTTAGGCAAAAACAAAGATTACAGCCTCAAAAGGGTGATGTTTAAAGTCTTCTGTTGTACAGAATTTGCTTGCTGTTTCAAAGAAATGAAAACCAATTGCTCAACAATCATACATTAAAGTTTTCACTTCCTTAAAGAGTTGCATATAATCTTCAGCAACAAGACTTTTAATTGTGCATATTGTTGTTATCTTTCTTCTTTTTCTGTTTAGAACAGACCATTTTATCTTTTCACCTTTTGACCTAGACTTCATCAAAGTTCCATGGCAAAAAAAGAATGGTGATTACATGTGAGCAGTTGCAGCTGCTTTACCGTCTTATCTTGATTTGGAATAACATATGACAGAATCTTGAAGTGGTTCGTTGCATAAAGTTGGGCAACAACTTTAGTTGCAGATAACATCTCACCACAACAAAGGCTTTTTCACCATTGATAAACTGGGAATAGATTCCAATTCAGATAGCCCCAAAGAGGGGAATATGGTATCCCTTATTTTCCTCTCTCTTTCGAGTACATGAATGGATAAAAAATGTGGGGTAATTGAGATTAGGTATGGAATTAGTTGGCGAACTTAAAGCTATCATAACGACGATTAGGTGCCAACCAATGTCACCCTGCAAATCATTGATGTTTCCAAGCTATGTACTGACAGATTTGGTCAATCTAACCAATCATGATTGCTGGAACACTTCGGATCATTTCCTATCGACTCGAGCTTTCGTAGTAACCAGTCTCTCGAGTCTGAATCACAATGCAGTGTTTCCATTCATCTGAGACTGATCCCAAAAGGGTATACGAGGAGCAGTGTGATGCTCCTCTATGGAAGTACTCATCTGTCGAACTTCTATGATGCTTAACCCATCCCGCGATTCATGTTGATCAATCGGCATCGGATTAACATCCAAGTACCGGATCAACCTGTACATCAAGCGTTTACATGTCGAATTAAGGGGAAGATAGTTGAAATGAGATGTGTTATATAATTCACTAATGATGAATGTGGGCACTATTGCTCAAGGGCTACATTCCATTGAATTATGGGCATCTCGGATAAAGAAGGGTCACATACCATTGAGCTATGGCCACGTATTAATTACAGACGGACCATTAAATTATTACATAATTGCTCATATAGACAGTCATATGGCCCAAAAATCCACCCATAAGCGGGTCCAAAATGGCAACATATTTATACTTTGGACCCAAACCGAGGAAAATGAAATGGACAATTTGGGTGCATAATGAGGCAACCTCTATTTAGACATGTATAGATATATATTCAGTTGCCCACTCGAAGGTTTTTTTCCCCATCTACCACTGGTGTAATGCATTTTCTTGCTTGAAATGCGTGTAAATACACATGTGCAATTCAACCTACAAAATAAACAGTGGCCATTCCTGAAGTTAAGAGCAATCCCAATGGCCAGTACCAGAATTTTGTGAAACCTTTGGACGATAAATAATTATTGGAATTCTTTTTTGGATAAACTAAATGATTAGTCAATTTCGTTTAAGTTTTTACATTTTCCTCACTAGATACAAAAAAAATAATATTTGGTCAATTTCGTTTTTATTTCATTAAGGTGTGATCACTTATCTTAGCGACTTTTAAATGTTTTAGTCACTGACCGTCGTTAGTGAGAAATAAATAAATAAATTAAATAAAAGTGATGACATCTTAATTAAATAAAAACAAACGTGATTGAATATAATGTTTCTTAAATTCAATAATAATAAATATACAAAACTAAAACAAAAGTGATCAATCTCATAACTTATCCTCTCTTTTTTTCACAGCCATACTTGTAAATTTATGATAAGAGATGTTCGTGGGAATGGAATGGGAGAGTAAACAACTAATAAATATTTTTAAATTATTTTTTTATTAATCTGGATAAAAAAAGAGAATATACTTTAAATATTTATTTATGATATAAACCTTTTATTAGATATGAATAACATACGTTGAAAGGGAGAGATTGCAGCAAGTGTTGTTGGGAGCCAAGTTAAAATAAGAATAAATTATTAATAAAAAATATTTAAAACATATTTATCATTGCTCTACTCTAATTATATATATATACTCAAGACTTAAGAGTTTAGACTCAATTAAAATTTAGATTTATTTTAATTAATTATCTATTTTATTAATTATATTTTAAAATTTTATTTGTATTTATTCTATATAAAATTTTGTATGAATATTATTTGTCCATCTTTAAAAGTATTTTTAAATTCATTTATTTACCATTTAGGATAAACTTATTTGTTGCCCACTTCTTCCTTTCTTTTCGTTTATTTATTTATTATAAATATCTTTCTGTTCGTCAAAATTTTAAGGGTAAATTACATTTTTAGTGCTTAAACTATTAGTTTTAATCTATTTTAGTTAAACTTTTAATTTTTTAAAATCATACCTAAAGTTTAATTTTTATTTATTTTAGTACTATGCTGTTAAAAATTTAGTTTTTGTTTCATTTTAATATATTGTTCAAAATTTAACGTTAAATTTTGAAAAATTAAAAGTTTAGATACTAAAACTGATATTTTAGGTACTGAACGTGTTAAATTTTTAACAGAGAGATATTAAAATGAAATGAAAATTAAAAATTAGATATGATTTTAAAAATATTAAAAATTAAATATTAAAACAGACAAAAAATTAATAATTTAGGTTATAAATGCATAGTTTATCCATCTTCTAACTAAAGGGAAGATAGGCCGTTGACTTGTAAATAATCCATTTTCCTTTTAGTTTTCACATGTATAATATAATAAAGCAAGGAAAAACCAAGAAAAAAGATTAAAATTATTTAATAATAACAAGAATAATTTGTTCTGAGGATTGGTTGATCGGTCCTCTTCTTCCTTTTATCCTTTGTTGGAGTTGGTCAGGTCTAAGTCAGTCAACGCCGTCATCATGGCTCGAAAACAGAGGTAGCATCTTTAACGGAACCGTCGACACCGCCGCCGTTACCCCTAGTAGCTGACTGGACGGTTAACACGGACATGCTTGGCGAGGAAGGCCCTTCCCCGTTGGATTGAGGTAAACGGTAGTTGCCGCCGCCCTTTCTTGGGTTCGCAACGGGGCCTCTGGAATGACACGTGGCGGTGGAGATTGCGTTGGCAAGTTAAATAGGCATGAGGCACAGTCCCTTCCCTTGCAGGTACCGCATGGCGGAGCCCATGTCCTCTTCAATAAGCTCGGCCACTTGGTGCTCCGTCACCGTTATGCTGTCGTCGTTCGCAGACGTTTGATTGCCGTTAAAATTCCTCTGAAGGGACCCACCACCGTTAGCAGTCGTCTGAACACAACCGTCTCCTCCTTGCAAGGCCGAAAGACCACAATACTCTCTTTATCATCGTCTTTTACTATATATTGTTCTTTAAAACTAAAATCATATATACGTAAAAGATGAAGGGTATTTTCAACTAGGGTTTACCTCAGAAGGCATATTAGCAACATGTGGAGCTACGGCACCGGCGCCGCCCATTCTGCTCATAATCAGAACCTTGACTTTAAGCTGGAGGAATTTGACATAATCTATTATCTCATCAAGCACTGAAGCTTTATCTGTCTGTCATTCGACATGCAACCCACAAAATCAAAACACTGGTTATTCTAAATTATTTTTTTATTACAAAGTAATATATATTCAATAAGAACTCAATACTAGAACTCGTAAACTCTAAAAATAAGACTCATTTAACAATTAAATAAATTGGTTAGTTTTCATTCTCTCTGCAATTCTCTCTCTGCGTAACTGCCAACACGTATCGAATCAGATCATTTTTTATCTGTACGGTGAAATAAACAAAAATAAGTGAAATAAACAAAAATAAGGGCTTTCGCTTACTCTTTCAGCGTCATCTTAATCCCATTACATATAGGAATAGAGTCTTGTCCTAACTCTTTGTTTGGGCTGAGCCGGCGTAGCTCCGGTCGTCGAACAACTTGCCTGACTTTGGTCCATTGCTGTCCCTTGCTGTTGCTCCAAGGTTTGGTGTCTGCATGTCAATAAAATTACATTAGCCCATTGAGGCTCGTAGTCAAAGACTAAACCAAAGTGAGGCAGTAAAACTGACGTTAACCTGATGACGAGACACGGCAGCACCACTAACATCCAAAGACAAGGGCATAGCCAACCCTCCTCCACCTGCGGCGGCGACGCCTCTTCCAGGTAACATTATCTGCTGTTGCATCATCATTTTCATGGCTTCCGTAGCAGGAGAAGACCCTCCTCCACCGCCGCCGCCGCCGTTGAGTTGATGTTGTCTAAGCTCGGATGCCAGAATCTCATCGTATTGGAAGCCGACATTATCGTCGGGGTTAGAAGCTCCGGTTTCATCGGACTTGGGAGGGTCCCAAGGTGACTTGAGGTCGGACGGCCATGAGCAAGAAGGGAGAATGGAGAGCATCTGTTCCAAGAAGTCATCTTGTGATGAAGTGGGATCCAATTCTGGGTTTTGCTTCTGCTGGTGAGTGGTGATCACTGTTGCCGTTGCTTTGAAGGTCTTGGAGATGGATCTGTTCCAACAACTGTTTTATTTAAATAAAAAAAAAAGATAGGTAGAGTTCAAGCATGTGTTTAACTGTTTATATCTTGAAATTTAGAGAAATGGAAACCGATAGAAGAAGCATTAGATGGGGGTTTAGGATTAGCCCTGTAAATGAACTGAACAAACACGAGGGGATGTTAATGTTTGTTTGTTTAACTTTAATCGAATAAATGAATAAACACGAACATAAACGAAAAAAAATTCTTGACACGAACATAAACGAAAAAAAATTCTTGTTCGTGTTCGTTCGTTAAAGAATGTAGCTTGTTCGTGTTCGTTCATTTAAATGATGAACGAATACAAATGAACGAACATGAACGAACGGATGTAAACGAACGAACGTAAACGAATATAAATTAACAAAACAAACGAACATAAACCACAACAACAATAATCACATAAAATTCATTAATATAAGTTGCAACTTCATAGTAATTTGTATTTAATTTATATGGGCTTTTTTATTTGTATTTATAATTAATGAATTTTAAAATATTATGGGTATCATATTCTTCTATTAGTGGTGTGGCTTGGGCACTTTATGTAGTCGAAGACGAAGGACGCGCTGCTCGTCTCCTACAATTAAATATTTCAAAAAATTATCACAATCATAAATAATATTCAAATATTTATTAATTATAATTCATTAAACAAATATTTTATTCACCATTATTCCCAAATGACTTGAAATATGTTCATTGTCAAGCCTCAACAGTGGAATTTGGTCAGCCATTGGAATGAATCTGTAAAAAAATTAAACATAATATTTAAAAAATCATTTATATAATCTAATATAACTAACTAACTAATTTACAACACTAAACTTTAATATAATAACTTATAATATAATAAACTAATAACTAACAACTAAACTTTTAAAATATAAGTTAAACGTAACACCAAACCCTTAAACAACTAATAAAATATTTTTTATATAACTAAACTAACTAATAAACTATTTTTTCATTATAATATACTACTAATAAACTTACTAACTAATTTTTATATAATATATATTCACAAACAATATAACTTAACTATTAACTAACAAAACTAATTAATAATTTTTTTTTATATAACTAACTATTAACAAAACAAACTAATTAATTATTTTTTAACTATATAACTATCAAACATATACTAATTAAATAATTTTAATTTATGTATACTATAACTTAAACTAACATCATATAACCCTAAAACTAATAACTAATTAACATTTATACTAATAAACTAATTTAAATATAAACAAATTTACCTTATCTCCCTTCTTCTTCTTACTTTCCTTTCTTTCTCTCCCTTTCTTTCTTTCTCGGCTGCAATCTCTTCTCCCTTTTCTTTCTTTCTTTTATGTGTGATCTTTCTTTTATGTTCTTGCAATTTGCACACCCCATATATACCGGCTGCCTCAATTATTTCACCAACATGGTTCAATTATTGTGCATGCATGGTCTCGTGAGCTAGGATCACATGGCATGCTGTAGGCATGCAGCGGGGAGCAGAGCACGTGAAGTTATCTTGGCATGCATGCAGGCATGCAGCGGGGCAGGAGCACGTGAAGTTATTTGGCTGCATGTGCATGCATGGTCTCGGGAGGCAGCGGACGCCGGGGGACCTACAAGGTCGCCGGGACTACATGGCGACCTACAAGGTCGCCGGGACTACATGGCGACCAAGGTCTCCCAGACTGCATGGCGACCTCTCTATTGGCTGGCTCGTTTGCATGCGACCTCTCCGTTGGCTGGCTCGTCTGCATGGTGAGTATATGGCTTGTATGGCTCGTCTGCATGGGTATGGCTCGTCTGCATGGTGAGTATATGGCTTGGGCGTATGTCACTCGTATGTCTCCCGTATGTCGCCTGGATTGCATGGCGTCCTACAAGGTCGCCTGGATTGCATGGCGTCCTACGAGATCACTGTAGAATTCACCCCATACCAGCAATTAACTGAAATGTGCATATACGTGAATAAAAAAAATCGAGAACATTATCTCGTGAATTCACCCCTTAGGATATAGTCCAATACCATTTGTATATTTTACCCTAATTAATACCACTAACTTAATAGAACAGTGAGTTTGAATTAAATTACCACTCTTCTCTAATCATACGGAACGCCTTATTACGTGTAATCTACTGAAAGCGAGTTTCTTTCTTTAATCCAGACCGCGAGTAGGGCTTTCCACTCCCAACAATTTCGGGCTCCATTATTTACCATCTTTATTTTAGTTTTTAATATCCTTTCCTTATCTTCTTTAATTCTGCCCTTGTTTTCAGGTGAGCTTGTTGAATCTTGAAACATATCTTCACCTGTAGTCTGACATTTGAAAAAAAAACTATACTTTTATTAATCTAACAATATAATATCGATTCAAAAGATTCTCAATTTGTATATCATTACATACTCGAACTCAAAACTAATGACGGAAAAAAGCATAGTCAGGGTGGCACCATGGGTGTCCATACGAAAATTTTCAATAATTAATATGTGCGTGTCAACCCTTAAATATTTTGGATTCGCCACCCGCCTTTAAATATAATAAATATATTTTATGAAAAAATCATTTCTTTGATCATTGAAGTAATTGATTCGTGAAAAAAAAATTATTTCTAAATATATTAAATTAAAAATTTTGTATGATATATAGTTATAGGTTGAGTCGAGTTTTCTTATGGACCTGAATTTGCTCTAACATTATATTTCTCCACTCGTTATTTGATTTAAATTTAAAAAGATTCCATGTGATTCACCATTAAATCCGATTTTATAGAATAAAAATTGACATCCAATATATATATAGCTTTTTATTTCGTAAAATAATGATCTAACTGAAAAAATATATATAGGTATATTACAACTAGCTTTAAACATAAAGAGATAATATATTATTATCTTGAATCAAATTAGCTCAAAAATTTTCATTTTAAATCTAAACTCATCTTATATTAAAAAAAATCTCAATAAAATTTTTAAAAAATCAACTTTATAAAATCGAAGCATAACTTATCGAATTAAAAAATGACCATCCATATATATATATATATATATATATATGATTTTTTTAATCATACATTAATCAGTTTATTAGTTATTATTTGTCAAAAAAAGGAAATTTTGTTGGTTTTTCACGTTACCCAAAATGTTGTCAATGATAACATGCAACATTGAATATCATCATTGATTTTTGTGTATACGTATTAATGGTAATAAAATTCCCAATTGATTTCCCAATGAGAAAATATTAAATGAAATTCCAAATTATTTTTTATTCATCTAAAAAATACAAAGTAATATATGTTCTAAAAATCGCTCAATCATTTGGTAATGGACGTTCGTACATTTGACATTTTTTGTACTCGAACTCGAAACCTCAAATTCTTATTTGTTTTCCCAATGAGAAATACTAAACGAAAATTCCGATTTCAAGAAATTATTTTTTATTAATATGAAGAAAATACAAAGTAATGTTTGTTCAAACTCTCAATCATTTGTAATGAATGTTTATACATCTGACATTTTTATATCGAAATCGTACTTCAAATTACCACCGATATTATTTAATTCGTGTTGATTTTAGTAAATTAAGAAGCAAATAAGTAATAGCAGATTATTATGATCTCTCCACGACATACCCTCTTCCATTTATAATATGTATTTGTTTGGTATATATACGTATACGTACAAAATAAAATCTAAAGAATCACATACCTCGGACATGTATATATATAAACATGCATTGTTTCATTTGTGATACAATTCAGTTTCATTGCAAGAATCGTACGGTAGATAATTGTTTTATTATGTCGCGTACTCTCCTTATTATTTAAAGGGTAAATTACGTGTTTAATATTTAAATTAATAATTTAATTCATTTTAATATTTAAACTTTCAATTTTTTCATAATCATATCTAACGCTCGTTCATTTAGATTTGTTTCGATCCGGTTTTTTAGATTAATTCATTTGGGTCCAAATCATGATAAGTAGATCACACTACTCGGAAGAAAACTTGGATACATCTCATAAGAGACTATATATATATATAGCTGGCTTGTTGTTGATTGCTTGTCTATTATTGATACGTTTAACTGAAGACCAAATGACGGTAAACTCTTAAAACAATTTACCATCTTAACTAGCTATTCTGATATTTCATGGATTCCCTAACTGGAAATACTACTAACCCATTGTATAAGATGGGGTTGGTAAGTTGATGACTGGTCTTGATCTTGGTCATCATGTTAATGCTGTTGGTAACCCCTTGTGATCCGATCCCGCTGTCTTTCAAGCCCTGTTAGCAATCATTTTCGAGACGCACTTATAAATTCGAGAGGGAAAAAATAATTTATTAATAAAAAAATGGTGATCTAAGAGTAAAAACTAATCCAAGTCTGGGTTGCTTTTGTTTACCTGGAATGGAAAATGATCTGGTCCACGAGCTGGTGCAGAATTGATCTGAACCGTCCCTGTCTCCATGGCATCACTGATGAGTATTGCTTTATTCACATCCTTGGTGAACACGCATCCCTGCATTTCACAATCCATATGGAATTGTTTAAGCCTGCTTTGATGGAAGAAACAGAGATGATCATCTTGCAACATTTTTGAAGTGCCTGGAGTCCGAAGTTGCTAGCATTGCAGTGGTGGATGCCTTCCTCGACGGAGTTGATCCTTATGACCGGTAAAACTGGTCCGAATGGTTCTTCCCATGCGATCCTCATACCGGGTCGAACGTTGTCTAACAACAATGGCCATATAAGATTGCCGTCTCTCTTGTACTCTTGACAGAATGTAGCTCCTTTCTCTTTGGCGTCCTTCACGAGTCCCTCGATGAAATTTGCAGACGACTCCGACACCACCGGAGTGATGTCCCAGTCATCCTCTGGCGCCCCGACGGTTAATTTCGCCACTTGCGCCTTCACCTTCTCCACCAGGACGTTAGCGATTGATTCCATCACCAATACGACCTTAACCGCTGTGCATCTTTGACCACTGTGGTAGTTGTACAAGCAAAAGAGTTTAACACTTGAACACCATGTTAGTGTCTAGTAGAAGTGAGAACAACTAATGTTGTTACCTGTAAGAGAATCCTCCTTTTATTATGTTAGCTGCAACCAAATCCAAGTCCACGTCCTCGAGGACGATGCACGCATCTTTTCCTCCCAGCTCCATCTGAAGAGGGATCATTCCTGCCTTCTTCGAGATAGCAATGCCGGTGTCTCCACCGGTGAAGCTACAAGGAAAAACGGAATACAAGTTACACATGGATGACTAGCTATGACGGAATACAAGTTACACATGGATGACTAGCTATGTAATGTGCCCACTATGGCCCGGAACTACCTTATTCAGTTAACCCCGGGATGCATAGTGAGGAAATCGCCAATCTCGGAGCCTTTCCCCGTCACACAACTGATTAGCCCTTTGGGGAAACCGGCCAAATGAAAGCACTGAACCATATGAAGAGCAGAAACAGCACCCTGTAGGAAGATTGCAAGAACTGCTTCAGATTGTGTTATGTCTCTCTCTACATGCGTTATCAGCTTGTATCATGTAAAAAGTACCTGCGTTGGTGGCTTGAGAACGAGAGAGTTTCCGGCAATCAATGCCGGTGCGATTTTCGAAACCGCCAAGTTGACTGGATAATTGAACGGTGGAATGGCTAGAATCACTCCAAGAGGAATCTGTTTACGTTTAAATTACAACTTTAAATCATGAACTACATCATCAAACATAAAAGACATGCAGCTTCCATATGCTGAAACATTTACCTTGGAGGTGAGGCAATATTTGGTTATCTGATTTCCAGGAAAACTATCAGATACCAAGAATTTCCCTTCACCTAGAATCCTTACCCCTTCTTCAGCAGTGTAAGAAATCAGATCCCCTGACCTCACAACCTTGATGGAATCATCATCAAAACCAGTTTCATTAACATGAGTTGGCTTCACTTCTGATTTCTGAATTGAAACCATTGCATAAGAACCAGGTTATATATATATATACCTCAGTAACTGCATCCTTGGCTGGTTTAGCAATTTCTTTAACCAGGCATTCAGCAATTGGTGCTTTATGCTCCTTTAAAATGGCAGCAGCTTTATGAAGGAGCTCAGCTCGCTTCCAAAGTGGTGTCTTAGCCCATGATTTCTGTGCTGTTTTTGCTGATTCCATAACTCTGTTCACTTCCTCTTGTGTACAAGCTGTTTCACCACCACTATCAAAAGTAAAAACAAAGCTGAAGCACATGCATGTATAGCAAAAAACATTGGTTTTTACAAGTTTAGCTGTTTCAACCTTGAATCTTGTACTGAGTCTTCCTGGTGGTTGGGTTGATGATTACAGCACTTTTTCCAGAAGAAGATTTCTTCCATTCTCCGTCAGCATAGTACTTGTAAACATCTCCTTCCAATACATCTGCAAGCACACCGGTCCCTGCCATTGTTGAAGCAAAAAAAGCTCACTGACCCAGCAAAGGAAACCTACTTGTTTCTTGGATTTGGTCACCCAAAGGGCAAAAAACCAAAGAAACTATAGTGAAAAGTGAGGCAACAAGTGTCTGGTAATGTTATACATATGTAAACACATAGGGAAGAAGAGTTTGGTTTTTAGGTGGTTCACATTCTGCCAAGTTTGAAGTTAATGGTTCCGACAATTTTCTGCTGACCACACATTTGTTAGCCATCAAACTTATATTCATTTTACTCCTCGGGGAAAAAAAATTGCAGAAATGTAGGAATATATTCACTTTACTTATACATTAGAATTTAGACATAAAACTTATTACAGAATCAGATATGGCACTATGACTTGATTATGAAGCTATAAATGTTTGGGTTATAAATGGTACAAAATTGAGTTAATAAGACTCAAACATGATCATTGAAGATTAAGATGAATTTTGGGTTTGCTGAAAAGATTTCCTTTTTATTGGTTATAAATTGGATGTGGTTGAAAAACCATGTGGGTCTCGGAGTGGGATCAACTTAAGATGCAAGCCACAAACTAAGAGTAGGAGGGGCAGATGGTGTGAATGATGGGTCAGGCACAGTGGACCACATGCCTCCGTGCTAATAAAGCCGACTGACCCACTTTGTGTCGATGGACCTTACTCCTTTCATTTATAGAAGCTAAAAGCCCATCAAATATTTATCATGAGCTTCCAATTAATATAGCCCGAAAGTCTGATCTAATCCGACATAATATCTTAAATTTCTCTTATATATTTAGAAGTAGGGTAAATTTGAGTTTTGGGGGAAAGAAAAGGAAAAAATAAAGTAACGAAGATGATTTTTTTTATAAAGAATCCGAAACTGTATCATTTTGGTATATATTTGAGTTTTTCAAAAATACGTCGTTTTGACTCTTATATCATATCATAACATCTTTAAATAACGACAAAGTAACCAAAATAAATGTAATTTTAAATTTCAATGAGCAAATTAAAAAAATTGAAGATACAATGAATAAAATAAGAGAGTTAAATTCAGTAAAAAACGATATAATTTACCATTAGAGATAATTATAATAATATTTTCTTTTATATTATTTTTCAACTAAGTCTTTATTTTACTTAACAAAAATGAATAATATATATAGGGTTATAATCCACTTACATTAAAGTTTCACTTTTTTAAGATTGTTAGATGAAGGGAAATGAAAGATTGTGATTAACTCAATTTTTTCCAGTAAATATTTTCTCATTTCTTATTGTTAATCTCAGACTTTGATTTACACAAATCTAATGATCATAAAAAGGTGAAACTTTTTAATTTTACACTATATAATTGGGTCCTAACCTATATATGATCAGGTCGGATGCAAACTGACCTAAAAGAGCGATCAAGTTTTGAATTGGGTGGTGCCCTTCTAAATCTGAACCAAATCAGGTGTAGGTGGAGAGGTTTAATTTTCAGGTTAGGTTTGGGTGGGCCAAAAATCTAACCCGACCCATGACTATCCTTGAAAAGATGAGACCTGCTGATAATATAATATTATTTTTATATAAAAACATACAAGCAGAAAGTGCATAACACATTTAGTTTAATTGAATCTCCTCAAATTCTACCAAGAAACCTTCCCTCTTTTACTCAATCCTTGTGCTGCTGAACAACTTCCACGGATTCGTGTTGTTCGCCGTAATCCTGCACGAAAAAGAACTATAAAATCCTAAGAATCATAAGTATAGAGCATGCATTGCCAAGAAACAAATATTGTTATACGACAATGTACTTTGGTATATATGTCCATACCTTCACAACCACTCAAGAGCAACCAACTACCTTCCGCGCTTTCCCTTCGGAATCAATCTTACACAACTGCATGCAGAGATGAAGCGCAATTAGCATTTCAAGCAGTCTCTTTCGGTCAGGTGACATAATTAGTAGTACTAATATTCACTGAGGAACACTTTCCATAGTCGAAGGCGTATGTAGGTGAACGACAATTCATGTTGTTAAGTCATACAATACAAAGGTTCATAGGTTGAGGATACAGTCTCATGGAAAACAAATGCATGAGTTGGACATTTCCAAATTAAGAACAAGGAACAAGCATCAGACAGTACCCGCAGAACGTTTGGAAATGCAAGGAAATGATCAAAGAACATAAATGAGCGATAGTACGTTATTTACACCAGGCCACTCGCCAAGGGTCTTTGAACTAGGCGCACGTAACACTTTTAACATTATGGTCAGGACAGAGTGCCTTGGTCACAGTCATCAGGCTAGAATACAAAGAATGACATTGTGCTTCTCGATCGCCTTGGCAGCTTCATGTAAGCCATGAGCAAGCCTGCCGTGAGCTCGCGACTTGCTCACCACAAGGGGCAAGGTAGTGTTGATGTCCATTGGCTCACCAGGAGCGGTTGGTGCCTCGGGTTGGGCAACCGCAGCTTCTTCTCTGCAAAAGCCATAGGCAAGAGCACGACATAAATACAGGAAGAGGATGCAATCTTTCAAAGAAACACAAGGAGGTGGTTAAACTGACGAGGTAGGAACGAAATGGAATCACAATAAGACTTATTGACAAGATATACTATCTGAAACTCCTACCGATGCAAAAAAAAAAGGGGGTAAACCCATTTAGTACCTAAATCTATCGTTTTTGTTCGTTTATTACCTAAACTTTCAATTTTTTTAAAATCATACTAACGTTTCACTTTTGTACCCGTTAAAATTTTAACATTAATTTTGTTTTTTTCCCCGAAAGTTTATGTACTAAAATGGAACAAATTTTAGTTAGATACTAAAACTTTAAGTTTTAAACGGAGATGTACTAAAATAAAACAAAAAATAAATTTTAAATATGGTTTTGAAAAAATTGAATGTTTAGGTAGTAAAACAGACCAAAACAAATTGTTTAGGTACTCAAAACGTAATTTACCCAAAAATAACCAGCAAGATCTTAAGGTACTTTGCATATCTAACAAATATGAAAGAGAAGCAAAATAAATAGGCAACTTTTCAACAGCAAAAACAAACAAACAAACAGTGCAACCCATATTATCATACAAAACCCAAAGTCTAAATCGGGAAAATTCAAACAATTTGAAGCAACATGGAGATGATAAAACAAATCCAACAAGACGATCGAGTTTCGTGGAAATAACACGGGTATTATATTAAATATGGCATTGACTGTTGAAAGAGTTGTCACTTACCCTGACATTTTCTAAGCTGACGATGGGATCGGAGGTTCTGCTTCCGGGAGCAAAAGAGAAAAACAAAGTGAAACAATTCGATATTTCAGCAAATATAAAAGTGAAAGTTAGAGAGAAAAAAATGAATACCCAAGAATTGGGGGAAGCTGGCCTGAGAGTAGAGAATCTGAAGAGCTAAGCTGCTAGATGGCGGAGGACTGCAAAGTAGAACAAATTCAGGGTTTTTGCTTCTTTTTCAGGGTCAGAAAAAACATAATAAAAATGGATAAAATTTAGAGTAAACTTTATCTAGTATCTAAATTATTAATTTTGATTCGTTTTAGTATATAAACTTTTAATATTTTTAAAATCATATCTAAGTTTAGTTTTTATTTCATTTTAGTATCTATAGTAAAAACTTAACTCTTTTAATACTTAAACTATTAGTTTTGGTTCGTTTTAGTACCTAAACTTTCAATATTTTCAAAATTTAACATTAAATTTTGAACATGATATTAAAATGAAATAAAAACTAAAGTTTTTAACGACGATACTAAACGAAACAAAAAATAAACTTTAAATATTTTTTTAAAGTTTAAGTACTAAATAGATAAGATTAATAATTTAAGTATTAAACACATAATTTATCGTAAAATTAAAAAAAACGTTGTTGCCACGATCCAACCTAAACCAAACCCAACGGTTAGGCCCAGCCCAAAAAATTATAATCAAAGTTTCATACAGTTGGAAATAAAACCCGATCTTATAAAATCGAGTCGAGAACTTGATATCCATCCGATCCAAGTTTCATGCTCATCCTTTAATACATATCAAGTTTAGATCATAACAAGATAACTTGTCAATATAGTGTTTAATAGGATTACTGGTGATGAAAATGAATTTCACAAACGGAGTTGTATTAATATTATCTATTATTTTTAGAGTTTAAAACTATATATTTTAGAATTTAAATTAACTTAAATATTGTTAATTTTACAAATTTACATCTAAATATAAAAAATTACAACTTTAATAGAAAATTTTGAGCATTTTTCTTTATATTTAGGGTAAATTACACAGTTAGTACCTAAATTATCAATTCTGATCCGTTTTAGTACCTAAACTTTCATTTTTTTCGAAATCATATCTAACATTTAGTTCTCATTTCATTTTAATATCCCGCCATTAGAAAAATAACACGTTTAATACTTAAACTATTAATTTTGGTATGATTTAATACATAAACTATTAATTTTGGTCTGATTTAATACCTAAACATTCATTTTTTTTCTTCAAACCTTAACGTTAAATTTTGAATGAGCGTACTAAAATGAAACAAAAACTAAAATTTTTAACGACGAAATACTAAAATGAAACAAAAACAAAACTCAACTTAGGTATGAATTTTAAAAGATTAAAATATTTAGATATTAAAACAGACTAAAACTAATATTTTAAATACTAAATGTTTAATTTACCTTGGTTTCTAATACCAAAAACCTGCTTTGCCTTCCTTGTAATTTAAAGCGGCTTTTGTTGGATACTTTCATCTCACTCGCTACAAATCTTATGGGAAAAGAATACAAAAATGTTTAGAATAAACTTTCCGAGAAAACAAATTCAAAATATATTCCACGAGACAAACAAACTCAAAATATATTCCACGAGACAAACAAACTCGTATTCTCCTGGGTAATAATCCAATACGAGGGCATTTTACTTTTACCTCACTTGCGGGAATCTCTTGCAACCATAAAAGAAAATAATATACAAGCCATCACTAATTGGCTGATCCATGTTAGATTAAGGACGCAGCTGAAGTTCGTTGTTCAATCATCGTGTCGCGGACATGGGCAACGACGGATAACATTCAACCTAACCTCGCTTCTCTTTGCAAAACCTGTTTCAAGCAGTAATATGGATGTAATAAGTCGATGTGCTACGACACAGAATGTTATGCAGAACAAGTAGGAAATACATATTCTGAGGAAACTAATAGCCACGTGGTGCACTTTGGGGTCTAGATGCCTCCTTCCTATATTGTTCCAACTCTTCATTTTCGATAAAATATGTCCAACGGCTGTATATGACACATAGTCAAACATGGATATATTGGACATAGAGCTGTATCAGTCAACTTTGTGTCCAAGCAGAGCATAGCCTTCTTCAAATATAGCAGAGGGAACAAAAAAAAAATATTTGGACCTTCATCCTTCGGATTGCCATGATGATGATGTTAGGATTGAAGTAGACTACCGTGGAAATGGACAGCAGCAGTGCCACAAAATTTTCAAAAGAAGCAGACGCTTGCATAGCCAGCTGAATGTAGTTTAGCAAAACATGGACAAAACTGTATTGTTATCTGCCTAAATTTCTTCTTCTTTTTCCTCATATCTCTTGGTACTTATTTGACCCTTTACCAGTATTTTCATATTATTTTCGGGTAAGGAGGTAATTTGATCTCACTGAGATTTAAAATTTTGAATAAATTTCCAGTCCTAAACAAATTAAGAAGAAAAATACACTGATAACATTCATGAACCATAAACATAAAACCAAGCATCAAATACTTTCATCACAACCACTCTTGGGCAAGCCAGACTTCGACTAATGAGGGAATATCAGATGCAAGAGCATAATACTAGTCATTACCTCTTCAGCGAACTTTATCAAGATAGTTGTCCGAGGTCTATGCAGTCCCTCCATGGGTACAAAATGAGCTGTTACTACTGCTGGAAATCCTGCCCCATCCAAAACACCCTTCCAACCAAAAAATTGAGTCTATAAGAACTTCCACCAGATGATTAATTATTTATACAAAAAATGAATGCAGCACTTACTCTCACTATTCCAGCAACAAATGCCCCACAATTAAAGGTCCCCATGTCTTTTGGAACTGAAATAAACCTACAATGCAAACAGACCAGTTGGTTATTAATACGGAACTAGATGTCAAATTGGTAGAAACAATTGCATTATAAGAGTAAGTGATGAAAAGTGCATAACTTGTTCACAAGGAGGTCCTTCTCACTGATCATGTATTCGTCTTCATGTTCAGTGCCCTTCTCAAGTGAATCAGCCACCTTAGTACAAAAAAGGGCTGGTAAGTGGTAAGACGAGCACTAAATTTGAGATTACACTGATTTTAAGAATCTGCCACGTGTTAGTCAGCCAGATTTATCATGCCTTGATACTTCTAGGAAACTTAACAAATTCCGTATGACAATATCATCAAACTTTCAATTGTTTCCCGAGTTGACAAGATTGTTACCTTTCCAAATAGCACCTTCCAGACAGTGCTGTGCACAAAAGATAAAATACCCAACAATCGTGTCTCTCTTCTGTTTCCCTGTGGCATAAAAGAGAATATACATATATGAAATTAAAAAGCATAGGTTCATAGTACCAGTGCTGACACCATAGAAGAGTGGACGTGTTCAAATAAGCACAGATCTATGAAAACACATTGCTAAATCCAGAAACAAAATATGAAAGCAAAATTAATTGAGATGCCACGACCAGGCAAATAAGGTAAGTGAGGCCAGCATCCTTGTATTACACCTGATTAATTATAAGAACCAAGACTACTTTAAGAATGTAGATGCCCAACTTGCCGGTAATACCTTGAGAATGCTAGTGAAGAATAAAAGAGAACTTCAAGCATAGTCAATGAATGTGTTGTACCTTATCTCTATGGCATAAAAGTTCAAGAACTCGAGCCCCAACCGCATACCCAGCATCCTCCAGCCTGACCAATGACCATGAATGATATTAGATTCATTGACTGAATCAAGCATCATTCCAAGATTTGTTTTAATGTGAAATAAGGAGCTTTGGTCTATTCTAGAAATCTTCTACAAATAATCCGATCTCAAGATCAGTCAGCAATAATAAGACTACTATCAAACATAACAAATACCTTCTTTCTAATTCAGCAATGTTGTCAACCTGTGTTTGATTGTATTGAACAAGCTCAGAAAACAAGAATGCAAACGCACTTAAGCTAACCTGCAATGGAAGCACAACAATTAACAGTTTGAATTTAGACTCCAAATTGGATAAAATAAACCCCATAAAAGCTACTCATGTTTTGGTTTATGTGAACTTTTATATTTTCTAAATAATCTTCTCACGGAATTTTTCTCAGACTAATTTGTGTCACTGAATCATAATTTCTCAGCTAATTTAATGGCTAGGAATTTGAATGAACTTTTTAAACAACTAAAATAAGGAAAAAGAAAAAGCATGTTTCTAGTTTAAACTTCATATCACATTTTCATACATAGCATAGGAAGAATACAGAAGCGAAGCAGATGAGCGTGAGCGAACCTCTTGTTTGCCCTTGCTGAGGGGCTTCTCAAGGATGTTTGAGTATTGCTTTATCTTCCCAGCTCCAATCATTTTCTACGGGAAAAAATATTATTTTCTGTTTGGCTGCTAGAAAACTGCAGACAAAAAGGTATCATCCATCAGGTGTGTTAAACGAAGGGCAAGTATGCATGCACTTCACTGTGAAGTCCATTTTGAACAATTGAAGAATTTAATTGTGATAAATCAGCTGATTGGATTTACTAAGTTATGCAATAAAGATTTGGGGATCCTTGAGCATTTGTTTATTATTTCCACGGCCTTGGTACTAATTACTTAGTTTTGTGGTTCACAGTCATGGGAGCACGACACATCACTGATCCAGAGCAAGATAAAGCCAATTAGTCTTTGCCGATCAAATGGTAAATAATGCAGCCATAGACAACCCATCTAACTAATATCGTCATGATCAAGCAGAGAAATGAACTTTTTTTTTCTGGGATTCCAATAAAACCCAGAAATTCGTACGAGGAAAAAAAGCTTAATATTCTAAACGATTACCACGATATTGCAGAGAAAAGTGACAATCAATTTTCAAATAAGTATTAGCACATTATGAATTAATAAACACGAACTATTTGTTTCATAGGAGTACCTGATTACAGGATGAGTCTTGGGATTTCTCAACGATCTGAGGAAGCGAAGTCTTGAGATGAAAAAAACCAAATGAATCAACCTATATAATGAAATTAAATTGGGTTCAGTTGAAAAAATCTTAGGCCTTTTATCCTTAGTTTAAATTACACATTTAATACATAATCTATCAGTTTCGATCTATTTAGTACCTAAAATTTAAATTTTTAAAATCATGCCTAACGTTTAGTTTTTATTTCGTTTTAGTACTCTGCCGTTAGAAACTACTGCGTTTAGTACCTAAACTATCAATTCTGTCTGTTTTAGTACCTAAACTTTTAATCTTTTCAAAATTTAATATTAAATTTTGAATGAGATACTAAAATGAAATAAAAAATAAAATTTTTTACAACAAGTACTAAAATGAAATAAAAACTAAATTTTAGGTATAGTTTTAAAAAATAAAAATTTAGGTACTGAAACAAACTAAAACTGATAGTTTAGATATTAAACAAATAATTACCCTTCTATTTATGATCAGCTGGACTTTGCAACTTAAAAAACGATTGGGCCTCACCACTTTGTTTGGGCTTGAAAAATATTTTTCATCCTAAAACCTTTGTTAAAAGGGTTAATTACCGAATTGATCAATTTCCTTTTATATTTATATATTTTTCTATTGTATTTATATATATATATATATACACACACACTACCTAATCAATATATATATATATATATATATATATATATATATATATTTCAATCACTTACGTTAGGTTTTATTGAATTTAGGTCACTTACATTACCAATTATTATATTTGGTCATTAAGTTCTACTTGTTTGGTGATGTGGTACGTTAGTTAAAATGGGTTAATTTTTAGTGACCCCTGAACTATAGATATAATATTAATTTGATCATAAACTTTAGATGAAATCATTTTAACCCTTAAAATTTAGATAAAATATTAATTTGATCATTGAATTCGATTAAGGTCTCTTGTCGTCGATCACCACTCACTATCGTCGTCGTCGATCGCCATCGACTGTCGTATCTTAAAATTTACAACCTATTATTTTTTGACCTCTTGAGCATGAATCTATTGTTCATTTTACCTTAAAATATCTCAAACTCAACAAAATCTAACTAAGAATCTTTCTACTTGCTTTAAAATTAAAGAAAAATCGAGGTGGTTTCAAACAAATTACCCTCGAAGTAGAATTTTCAGGGGATAAAGTGAAAATCAAAGGAACAAGTTTGTAGCAAGATAAGGTGCCAATGAAATTGAAAATAAATAAAAAGTTTTTATTTATTTTCAATTTTTTGATCAACCTTTGGTGTACATGTACATAAATTCCATATAAATGCATCTGTTAGGATCAGAATGGTACAAAATATGAGAAATAGATCAATCATGCCGTTATAGTTTATAAAGTTGAGTGCTACATTGAGAGTAGTAAGCCGAGTGCCATAAATGCTGCTACACAAACATCAAACTTGCCGGGATCGCCATGCTTGAAGGAGCCGGCGCAGGTGCACCGGGGGGACCCGGTGGCGAATTAGATCCGCCGGCTGTTGGAGCTTTAACCGGCGGTATTGGAGGGGAAGCAAGATCTTTAACATCAAGTGGCTGACTTGGTTGTTGAACTGCTGGCAGTGTGTTTTCAGGAATTTCCTGAAGCAATGCACCTACTTTAGCTGGTAAGATGGCAACGTCTGCATTCATATCGACACACGAACTCCCTGCAACCACCGAGACCGAAAAGGTTTAACGCGTGTATTCGAACTCGAGACTCGGATTAAGTTCTTTATGGTGGAAGTAAGTACTCACTCAAATATCTGCTGGCTGTTGCAGGGAACTCTGTTACGAACCCATCAACGTTTAATTCTACATTGTAAGTGGCAAGCTCCATGGTTGGATCCGCATAGAAATCGAATGGGATCGCGACAAATTCATTCCTCATGACCGAGACGTAAACCGAGACGTTCACGTCATGCATCTCCTTGAGAACGTTTGTTGTAGCCTTGGTGAAGCCACCTTCATTTATTTCTATCAAGGAAGGTCTTGGTACAACAACTGCATCTGCAAATTTCTTGATCTCTTCGGGTACCGATTTAGCGACCTTGCTGATCGGATTCTTCAAATGTAACAATCTTTTGTAACCAAGATCACTCGAGTATTTCTTTAGTACCGAACTGTTATCTGATTGGATCATGACTTTTACTTTGTCTAAGCTTGCATTCTTCAATGCTTTGTTCACTGTATCTATAATGTCAAGACCCTTCTTTGATGCTAAGTAAGCAGCATTCTGCAGGCAACTCAATTAATAATCATATGTTCATCAAATAACCGAAATTCGACAGAATTTTCATATAGGTTAATGATTGTATATCTTACTTCTATGTTGATTAGAACTCCTTCAACTTCTTTTGTCTTGGCAAACTCCAAAAAGTCATTTAGAGTCATGAATTTTCCTTTGTTTTTGGCCGCAGGGTTTCTGTAGTAGCCGGTCCTTTGTCCAAAAGGGCTGTACATTTGAGCTGAAGAACGACGGATAACGTTAACGAGACCGCTAAAACATTGTAAGATACGATAACATTGGTGTTAAATAAGCTTACGTTTCAAGGTCTGGATCTCGGCCCACGTAAGATCGAACGAGAAAACTCCTTTATCCTTTTGAACTTCAGGAACTAAGGAAGATTTGGACATGAAGGTAGGCATTGCAGTAGTATCCCCTGTCAGATCAGCTGAATCTGAACAGAAGGCGACTCCATCTTTCGACAATTGGACCGAGCAATCTATAATATCAGCTCCATCGTTTACTGCCCGCTCATAAGCCAGATCGGTGCAACCGGGATACACCCCACTCGCTCCATTGTGAGTTATAATCAAAGTTTTCACTGTAAAGCCACAAAATCATAGGGAGACATTAGTACATACATAAAGGTCTGGTACTCATTCAAAGGATTCCAACTTAGCTTTTACATTGCTTTTCCTTTTTGGTTTCGTTAGTTGCAAAGCATGCTGCATCAAAAAGACCATGTGGAAGGGTTAATCTCAACCTCAGAGTATAATGCAGGCTTATTATATTCGTGCTATAAGCTCACCGATGGCGTTTGATGCTATAGGGGAGAAATCTGTAACCAACCCATCGACCGTGAATTCCGGATAGTTAACGTAATTCAAGATCTCGGCCGTCGGGTCGTAACTATAATTGTGACTTATCATTTGATCATTTGACAAACCAGAAGCATACACTTCAAGGCCAGCCTTGTGAGCATCGGTCACAAGGGTAGTTGGTTTATGCAAGTAGTTATTTTCACCAACAGGCCATATGAACTCTTTGGGAACCATAATCCCGGTTGCAAAGGCTTTGATGGCATTAAGATCCTTCAATATGTCGCTATATTTCTTGTTCTCGGTCGGTTCGACCACATCCTGTCCGAGGCACACGAAGATGAAACTTATCTCCTTGGGAGCCCTCTTCTTCATATTCCTCAAGAAACCAATCTCAGGAGACGAAATGTAATTTATGCCCTTAAATCCTATGGTCTTTTCAATATAATTTGACATACTGAGTTTGTTTGCAGTATAGAAAGCATCATACTGCAATACACATGATAAAACAGATGAATCAGTGCACTGCAGAAAGCATCATCATACATTCATACTACAATACAGATAACATGAGAGAAATATCGAACCTGGACATTCAACCAAAAGAATTCTGGTTTAGCTTCTCTGACTTCATAAATGGTCCCTACCGGAAGTTGATTGTCGAACGCACTCGGTCGAGACAACACACTTTGAATCACTGTCGACACGACAAAGCCGACGATCTTAAACCATTCATGTTCGAGTGAAATATGCAGGGGCAGGCAAAGCTCAAGCAAACTTACTTGAGACGTTGTTCAGTATAACTTGAGATGCGAAATCCTTGGCAAACCAACCCTTAACATCATGTCCATTGATATTGTAGGTCTTGGAATCTTTGGGGAAGAGCTCCGCGATGTTTGTCGAGTTATCGAGCCTGATATCCGTCACGCATATGCCGACGCTGTCTCTCGTCAGCTGCAGGTTGCATAACAAAGCCACATCCGTGTACCGTAATTGCAAGGCCATGTCGTTTGCAAGTGCCGTCGATTCAGGGAAAAGTCCCGAGAATCCTCCTCGCGCGATCACAAGGGGCGGGTATCCTGTAAACCGCCCATTATCGTCGATTAATCGACGAACGAAAACATATTATCAATAGAAAAATATCGCTTTAATAACGTTACCGCTTAAGGTTGGCCATTTCCTTGGAGCAGCCGCAGGCTTTGCAGGTTCAACACCGTCGGATTGTGCCAAAGAGGCTTGGACCAACAGGGATATCAAAATCAAACACCTGATCATTTTGCCACCAAAAATCCTGCAAATTAATAAAAAAGTACATGAAATTGTAAAAATTTCATTTATCAACCCCTCGATTCGTCCTTGTTTAACTTACACCATTAAAAAAAACAGCAACTGATCATCTTTATATCCTGCTACAATGTTTCTTTTTTTATTTATATTTTTTTAATATTTATTGATCAAATCAAACCCCATTTTTTGTAAAAAGAAACCCATCATCATCATCATCATCAAGCTTACCTGGACTTACAAATAGATTGATTATATGTGCAATAAGAACATTCCCTTGTCAAGTTTCTGATAAACTATGAAAGAAACTCTCGAAGGGAATGCAATGTAATAAAAGAACAAGAAAAGGAAGAGGTAGGGAGAGGTTAACCGGTTCCAAGGTTTTGTTTTTGATAACTCCCTTGCAAGCTTTTCGCATTAATAGCTGGTCATAATTTATTTCCCTGAACCACCCCTTTTTATTTTTTATTTTTAGGTCTGTTGCTCATTTGCTATTATTGGCTCCTATTTTTTAGACAACAAGACGGTTTAAAAGCGGGAAACGACAGCTCCTAACCCATAACGGCTTAAACCGTTTGAAAGTCCCACCTGCTCTCTTCCTCTTCTTCAATCCCTTTATACGAGCTCGGTAATAAAAGAATTATTGTTATTTTTGAGATTTGAGTTCGAGTACCAAATATTAGAGGCGTAAACGTTCAATAACAAATGATGGAGTTATCTATAAACAATATTATCTTATATTTACCCCATATTAACAAAAAAATTATTTTTTTTTTATTATTTTATTTTTCCATATGTAAGGTTTACAGGACGGACACATAACGGCTTAAACCGTTTGAAAATCCCACCTGCCCTCTTCCTCTTCTTCAATCCCTTTATACGAGCTCAGTAATAAAAGAATTATTGTTATTCTTTAAGATTCTGAGTTTAAGTACCAGAAATATTAGAGGCGTAAACGTTCAATGTCAAATGATAGAGAGTTATCTATGAACAAATATTATCTTGTATTTACCCCATATTAACAAAAAAAATTATGTTTTTATTATTATTTTTTTTTCCATATGTAAGGTTTACAGGACGGACACATGATTTTATGTTCGAATGTGAACTTGAATTTATAAAATTTCAGGCGACGAACTTGAAATTATAGAATTTTAGGGGGCAAAAATAAATTTTCAATAAAAAATACATAGATAAAATCTAAAATATAAAATAATCTTAAATTTTTAAGGTATCGATCGCCCCGCCTAAATCCATCCCTATGTAAGGACTTCTAGTGAAATTTAGAATAAATTGCACTTGAATATTGCTTAATTTTAGTTTGCGTATCACTTTTATAGTTAAATTTTAAATTATTTTAGTACCTTTAAATCGTTAATATCGTAACGTCATCATTTCTTTCGTATAATATTTGATTTTTTTTATACTTTTTAGTATTTTAATTTTAGACATTACTCTTTATCTTCTGTATCGAACTGATTCATGCAAAAAATCATCAACTCCTAGTGTTGTTGTTATTTTCGGTAAATTATCGCTCGTCACTGATTGTCATCCGGTATTAAAATATTCGTATTTCACTTTTCTTTTTTCTTTATATTGATTTGCCACGAAACTTAATCAAAACCAACAAAATCTATTTTTTTTTAACAAAAATACTTTTAACTGTTTGAATCTTTGAACAAATACTACCCAAATACTTCAAATTCAGAAAAACACGCAAATCTTTAAAAAGAAATTATTAGTGAATTTAAAAAAAATGAAAACACTAAACTAATAATGTGATAGAGGATCACGAGACGAGTTTATCGTCTATAGTAATCATAAAAAATATTGACAAATAACAATTTTTGATAACAAATAAAAATAAATAAATAAATTTAAAATTTGTAACTTTAACATCACATCATCATGGTATTAATGGTTTAATAATTTAATAATTTAATAATATAACTGATTGACAGTCTAAAATTCAACTATTTTAAGTGTAATTTACCACATAACCGATCTTAGTTGAAATTTTACAACTGATCCTAGTTCAATATTTGATGTTTTCTTTCTTTCTTTTTGGTTAACCAATAACAATTTTTCATCTTTATAATTTACAAATAACAATTTCGTGTCATAACTTTCTTCATAATTCAAAATTAATTCTTAGAAATTATTGAATAATTACTTTTTATTTCTCTATAACTGTTGAATTGTTAATTTTTTTATGAGCAATATGACTAAAGTTTGATAGTTTTTTTTTCGTTGGACTAACCTCTCAATTTTCATCAATTACAAGGATTGAATTCTAATAAATTAAAGTCAAAGAACTATTTTCTCAGTTTTTGTAAAGTAGAGACATTAAATTCATAATTAGACTATAGTCTCTGGACTAGCTACACTTTCATTGGGCTATGCTGATTATATTTCAAGGGGACTTACCAACCCTAAGTTCTTAAGTTGGCTGGGTTTTAACTGGACTGGATGGTCCAGCTTGAAACGTACACAAATTAAGAAGGGTAAATTATAAATTTATCACTGAAATTCGTTACCTTTTCTATAATGCTCACTGAACTTTAAAAGTTTTCAACTTTCTTATTGAACTTAATTTATTGGGATTTTTTGTCATTGATCTTTACTCTCTCCTATTTTAGTCACTCCTTCATTAATTAAAGACAACATCGTTGTTCAAAAAACAAAAGTTTTACCAAAACAATATCATTTTGCATCTATGTAATTACTCATTTTAATGTCGTTAACTATTTAATAGTCAAGTGACAAAAACATAATGTATTAAGTTCAATGAAAAAATAAAAAAGATTTAAAGTACAATGAGTAAAATATGAGAGAATAAAATACATTATCAAATTTGAATTTATCAAATTAAGAAACATCGAACGGCCTGTAACACTAGATTCTAGTGGGATTAGACAAATCAACGGCCGGATGCATCCAACTAGATATGTATTCACTAACGAATCTGAAGAGGAAATAATACCAGCAGGAAATGAAACAAGAACAAATGTTTTTTCTTGGCATATAGAATAAGGAAATATAATTTGTTAATCTTTTGGAAAATTAAGAGAGAAGGGAAAAGATGAAGATCACGTCGTTAATGGTGTTGAAGAGCATCCCAGAAGGATCCGATCCGACGGCGAACGCATCCGACGATGTGAACCATTTTGGTTACTTCCAAAGGCCAAGCGTCAGGGAGTTTATTGTCTTTTTTGCTGGCACCGTCGCTGAACGTACGCCTCCCGGCCAGCGTCAGTCCGTCCAGCACGAAGGTCCGTCTGATTAACTGATTGTTTTTTATTTGTTTTGTTCATTATCAATTTTACTATAGCATATGTCGAAGTAAATTTGTCCATGGTATGCATTACGCAAGCCAGAAGAAACTGTTCTGAATAACATCTAGCAAGTAGATGACCTTTGAAATGGGAAAACCATATATGTATAAAGTAATTGCTTTAGTCTCAAAATAATTGCATATAACTTGATCAGAGTTTCATATTTTAAAGGGAAAATAATCTCAGTGACCGAAAATTCCTTATAATATACGATTTTGATCAATTTTTTTTCGATTTGTCAAAATGACCAACAAAATTGCAATGCGATCTCTAAATCGCAACGTGATCTCCAGTATCGCAAATCAGTTTCCAGATTCGCAACACGATTTGACTATTGCATTGTGATTTTAGAAAATCGCAATGCGAATATGTAAATCGCAACGCGATTCTGACTATCGCAATGCGATAATACAAAAGTGCAATGTGATTTTCAAAGCGCCATTAGTATCGCAACGCATATTTTATTTTCAAATTCCAAACACGAATATTAATACATCCCGTAATCGCAACTCTTAACCTAAAACCCTAAATCACAACTCAGTCTCATCTCCATTCTCACTCTCTAAGGCGACATCCGTCCCCATCTCCGACGAAATCCGTCCCCATCTCCGGCGAAATCCGTCTATATCCATCTCTCAGAGCCACCCTCACAATCATTCACGATCAGAAATGGAAAATCAACCAAATCAACCACAAAGGGTTAGTTTTTTTAATTATTTTATTTTGAAAATTTTGCCATTTCACTTAGATTACTTATTAAATTCATTCGATTGCTGCCAATACTGCTAAACTGTTTAGTCTTTAACCCTGTAAAATTAGTATTTGTCTTTGTTTTGTCTTTTGGTTGAAGTAATGCAATTCATTCAAGTTTCAATTTTAGACAATGACTATTTGAAACCGAGGATCGCAACGCGAAATGAAAATCGTAACGATAGTTTAATTCGCGTTGCGATAGTCATTTTCGTATTACGATTTTCAATTCGCATTGCGATAGTCATTTTTGTGTTGCAATTTTCATTTTCGTGTTGCGATAAAAGTTTCAGAAACTATTATTCTTCTGCAAATTGAAACTTGAATGAATTGCATTACTTCAACCAAAAAACAAAGACAAATACGAAATTCACAGTGTTGCAAATTTAAGTTTGAAGAATAAACTACTACTACTCTTTATGTTTATTATTATTTTTGGTATATCTTCACAGTGTAGTTTTTAATCTAACTTGGTATGTTTATTGTTTTTGTAGAACTTTTTTTCGGCTCAATTGACCTTAAGGAATAAAATAAGCCTAGTCACTACAATTGCTTCGAAGCTTTCACCTGTACAAAGAAAATTGTTTGAGGATACTTGCTTCGGGCCATGGCTGAAAGTATAACATCCGGGTGGAGATGCTATGTTGACCCATTTGTGGCTTCAGACCATGACTAGCGATCTACCCGAGAGTATAAAACGTGGTAATGAAGAGATATGGTTTTATTTTCCACCGGCGTATACGTGTTTTGGGCGGGAGGAGTTTTGCTTAATCACTGGTCTACGCTTCGGACACGATGATGTAGGTCGATACACTAGTCATATTACCCGCCCATCATGGTTATCCCGGGTTTTTCCTGAGCTGTCAATGGAGAAGCCGAATTTACACGTCGACGACTTGACGAGATTATTGAATAAGAAAGATGATTTTACTCAGATGGATGACGTCGATGTTGTCCGAGTATGCCTTTTAGTACTTTTGCATGCCGATTTTTTAGGCAGAGAGGCCAAACAACCTATTCCTTAGGACCTAATATTATTGGTAGAGGACCTAAATGCATGGAACCTGTTTCCGTGGGGTTCATATCTATGGAAAGCTACCTGGAATAAGTTGTCGTCTGCCTTTGATGACCGCAAAAGTTTGCGTGGCGATGGTTCCAAATATACTTTGTCAGGCTTTATTTGGGCCTTTAAGGTAAGAATTTCTATATAATGTTTCCAAAATTATAATTAATTATTTAACAATTACTAATGTTTGTTTATTATATTATTTTTGTAGATTTGGATATTTGAGGCTTTTCCCGACATGCAGACATATGCATTAAAACTTCAAATGATATTCCTAGAGCTATTTCCTGGAAGAGGAAACGACGGCTATTGATTTGGGAAGAGTTACTACGGTATACGACAATAAATGTTGTAAGTTAACACAAATACTACCATATATAACAAGTTATTACTAGTACACGTTTAACTTTGTTTGAGCTTTTATATTATTAGGAGGCCAACACTCCATTACAGAGGCTGACACCCACGGAGGCTGAGCTTGCCACTGATTGGTGGCAAGCTAGTAAGTGTTTTATTGATGGCACGGATAATGAGCAGCCTCCACTTCGAGAGCCATCACCTGATCGACCACACTATATACCTCTACAACGAGAGCCATCACCTATTCTGTCACATCATCGAGCCTCTTCTCCACCATCACCTCATGATAGGCGATCGACAAAGATGCCACGACATTTATCTCCCTGTTATCCACCTCCACGGGATGAGTTAGGGGAGTTACGTGATGAGGTCAATGCCTTGCGTGAGGAGGTCAGTACTTTACGCAATGACAATGGTGCATGGCGTGATGAGGTATCTATTTTACGTGGTGAGGTAGCGGCTCTACGTGAGATGGTAGCATCATTGCAGAATGAGGTTCATACTCTACGCAACGAGGTAAGTTTAAGATTTTTCATATTTAACTTGATTTACTCGTAATTTCACTTAGATTAACCATTTCACTTAGATTGCTTAGTAAATTCATTCAGTTGCTGCCAATACTGCTAAACAGTTCTAAAATAACCCTGTGAAGTTAGTATTTGTCTTTGTTTTTCTTTTGGTTGAAGTAATACAATCCATTCAAGTTTCAATTTGCAAAAGAAGAATAGTCGCAACACGAAACTTAAAATCGCAACGCGAAAATGACTATCGCAACGGGATAATTGCAATGCGAAATAAAATCGCAACGTGAAAATCGCAATGCGAAAATGACTATCGCAACGCGAATTTATTTTCGCGATGCGATTTTGGTTTCGCATTGCGATTATCCCGTTGCGATAGTCAAATTCGCGTTGCGATAGTCATTTCCGCGTTGCGATAGTCATTTTCGCGTTGTGATTTAAGTTTCGTGTTGCGATTTTAAGTTTCAGAAACTATTCTTCTTCTGCAAATTGAAACTTGAATGAATTGCATTACTTCAACCAAAAGACAAAGACAAATACTAACTTCACAGTGTTGCAAATTTAAGTTTCAAGAATAAACTACTACTCTTTATGTTGTCCTTGAACATGCACTAAACCTATATGATGTCCTTTTAAATGTTTATAAGTGCTTACTTCCGAAATGTTATCTGATGCATTTTGTGAACTATGATAGAATAATGACTTGGGTGAATACGGTGCAAGTTTGAAACATATTTTTTTTGTTTTCACTGTTTAATATCATGTATGTTTATTTACTGATTTATGTAATTTATTTTTAGCGGCCCGATAAGGTGGATGCTTTACGTCGGGTTTTTCTTGCACGATGGGGTTCACGTATCAGACGGCATGCACGTGCCATTACGTCTCCGTTCACCCCAATAGTGCGAAGATTCCGTAAGAAGAAGCCCGACTCACCTGTCATCGTTTAAGAGGCATCTCCTATCGTTCAAGAGGCCCCTATCATCCCTCAAGAGTCCCCTCCCATTGTTCAAGAGGCCCCTATCATCGTTGAAGATGTCCCTCCCACCATTCAAGATTCCGATTCATACGGCTTAATATGTCGAATTATTAAGAAACCCCCTCACGTGCCGGACATGATGGATGAATATTGGCTTTCGTATGAGTTACCTGCCAGTACCATTCTGGCATATGGAGTGGAGAGGAGACAACTACCGGAAACAATTCTGGATAATACCATTTGGGCTAAGACCGCAGTTGATTTTTATCTACATGAGCGGAGACAAGGGTGTTATGCTGACATATACAAACTCAACGATGATATGCATTTGTTGATTGATCGGTCTTGGTGGGGTGTGTTATTAGGGGTTGAAGACAAAGGTTATTTCGATGGGGGGTAAGTCTTATATTTCTTCTTATATTTCATTTTGATTAATTTTTTTTTAAATTTATGTAATTCATTAATATATGTATTTTTTTGTAAAATAGCATATTGATGCATGGGTGTCACGTCTTCTAATAGTAAGGAAATTGAAGAAAAAATAAAAAAAAGTACGCGATATACAATTATGCCGACGTCTTTTCACGTAGTTCACTTGAAGAATCAACGATAGGAATCATATGTGTTGGCTAATGGACAAGCTAAACTTTATCCTGCATGGTGGGAGGTCGATAAGATTTGTATTTATTTTTTTTAAATAATTTAAAGGTGTTCATAAATAAGTGCGTAATTTGAATTATTACTTATGATTGCAGGTGTTTATCTCTGTTTTGGATCGTACTCATTGGCTTCTCGTCGAGCTTCAACTCCCATCCCTGAAGACAATAGTATATGACAGCATGATAAATTACACATCATTGTCTGATTTGAGAGATATTATTAAGGGATGGAGCTCTCATTTGGCTAAATTATTGGATGCGATTAATTATTGGACTTATTCTGGAAATAAGAAGCCAAAGAAGTTCAATGTGCATGTGCATGGAAGCCAGAGGGGATTGTGGTCCTCTCGTATGCATGTGCATGGAGCGTTTGACGACAGGAAGTACACAGTTTCTACCTCCCACCGATAGAGATAGATGTACAGTAGGCTTGTGGTTTCGGCAATTTATGGCTAGAGCGATATATGCCAGACGCTGCCTACCTGTATCCGCGTTATGAAAGTGTCTATAAACAATTTGTAAGTCAAATGCAAGTGTTGTTAAGTACCTAGAATTCAATAATAATTTGTTGTTTGTTGGTTTTAGATGTGTAGAAAGTGTTGTTTGAGCAAATGTTTGGTTTCTGCAGGTTAATCCTGAAGTGAGCTACGTGAAATTGATGTATGGGCACATAAACAACTGTCTGGGGTACACTTTTTTTGATTGTTTAATTGATTCTTAAAAGTCTGATTTGTTTAATTGATGAGGTAAATAAGAATTATTAGCATTTTTTGCTTGTTTAATTGATTTGTAAAATTGATTTGTAAAAGTTGATTTGTTTAATATTGATGTGTAAATAATTCTTATTTGTGCTTGTTTAATTGATTTGTAAAAGTTGCTTTGTTTAATTTATGTGTAAATAATTCTTATTTGTGCTTATTTAATTGATTGAAATATAAAAGTTGATTTGTTGATTTCAATCTACATCATATTGAAGGCAAAAGACCTGTTGAAGGTACACTTTCGCAACGCTAAACTCAAAATCGCAATGCGAAAGTCAAAATCGTAATGCGAAAGCCAAAATCGCAACGCGAAAGTCAATTCGCGTTGCGATAGTCTAATACGCTTTGCGATTTTCTCGTTGCGATAGTCAAATTCCCGTTGCGATAATCAAATTCGCGTTGCGATAGTCAAATTCGTGTTGCGATAGTCAAATTCGCGTTGCGATATTCAAATGAATGTGTAATAAATGATAACAACTGAACAGATCATAGCAATGTTCAAACTCAAGTTACTAATACATGCCTAACTGAAAATGTTAAAAGTTTACACATAAAATACACATAATAGTCAAATTCGCGTTGTTCAAATGAATGTGTAATAAGTGATAACAACTGAACAGATCATAGCAATGTTCAAACTCAAGTTACTAATACATGCCTAACTGAAAATGTTAATAGTTTACACATAAAATACAGATAATACAACGTTTGCATTTAAAAATCACCTAAGTTAATAGTCCCAAAAGGTGAAGCCGGTTGTGATTGGGATTTTGATTGCCTTTTTCTTGACACCATATGAGCTTTGGATTTTGATGAGGATCCATATTTTGGTAGAGGAAAAGATGATTGTGATGGCACTGGTAATCCATATGTCAACCTTGTATGACCACTTTCCTTGCACCGACTACATGTCAATCTCTTATTCTCTTCACCCTTAGACGGTATACGATCACGACTTTTTGGTTGGCCAGGTAGCCTTCTGTCCATGGCTGGTGGCAAAACTGTTTGTAAGTGATTTGGTATGTCCTACTAAGAAGGATGTGGAATAGGGTAGATAATCTCGGCATAAGTCTGTCGATATACTTATGTAGTGTAGCAATCCATAGCGTATGCGCTTGAATCATCTTGGTTTAGATGAAGAGCAACTTTTATAACATGGCCACACGGATAACCAGATGTTTGCCATTTCATACAACTACATGTCTTTGCATTTAGATCGACAAGCCCGTTTAAGTTATTATCCAGTACTTCAAATAAAGTGTTTGAACATGGTTCAACTCTCCATGACGTTGACTTCACAACACGTTTCGTTATCTTTTCTTCAGTCCATGGTGTAACACGATGTTCTAATGTTCCTGTAAATTTAAATAAATAATACTTAGTAAAATATATGATAAGTTACGAATTTAAAGAAATAATACCTGCATGGTTTATTTTCTTGTAGTACTACTGTTGAATAGAGGCTCGAAAAAACTCCATTAACATAGTAATGGGTAATTTCCGGGAATGACGACTTAGAGCGTTGATTGATTCTGCACTATTAGACGTCATGAAACCATATCTTGCTCCAAGTTGATGTACTCTTGACCATATTTCAAACCCGACATCTTCTAGTGTTTGAGCACACTGAGGCAAAACACGTCTTAAACAATTTATATGCTTATTAAAATCCACTTCCCGATTAGCTTTTACAGCCTTCTAGTATATCCATTTGTATTTTTTATACCAGCAGACCTTGATTTTAGATTTCTATACAAATGAACACCACAAAGTCCATGAAAAGCATATGGGAAACACCTTCTAACAGCGTTGTCAATTGATTTTGCCCTATCGGATATGATTGTCAGATTGCTAATAGGACCTATGCAATCCCTAAGATGCCCTATAAACCATGTCCATGAATAAGAGGTTTCAGATTTGCCAACCCCGTAAGCTATTGGTAGTATCCCATTGTTAGCATCCATGGCTACTGCTGATAAGTTTACTCCAAGATATCGACCTTTTAAATGTGCTCCGTCAACTATAATAACTGGGCGCATGCAAGTAATAAATGAACGAATCTACAAAATCATATACACAAGAAATATAATCATTTAAATGTGAAATGCATGTAACTAACAAAAATGAGTCAACAAAATTATATTGATTTACTAATAACAGCACCAATGGCGATAAACAGCAACTCAAAGCGTCCATCTCTATCTGTTTTGATATGAGTTACCGACCCATGATTTTTCAGCTTTAAATTGTGACAATAAGCTGGCAGTTGGGCAAACGATGCTTCTGGCGACCCCCTCAACAATTCCAATGCATAACATTTGGCTCTCCAAGCTTGAGAATATGAGATACTAATCTTGAACCGAGCATTCATGTCAGTCATAATTTCATGTCCCCAATATACCCTGCCATTCAAAAACATTAACTCAGCCAGAAAACCACCCAACACCTTTTTGTTTGCCTGTCTATGGTGAGGAAAAACTTGAGTTCTTGAACATGTATGTTTATCAATAAAATTCCTAACTTGAAACATTTCGTAATCTTTTATCCTCTTTGCAATCATACGCCACGTACAGTTTTTGTCAATCATACACCTTGTTTCGAAACGATCTTTGCTTGATTTGTTAACTTTTAGTTGATAGCCATCTTCCACACATTTCGTATACAAAGCTATCTTCAAGTCTTCCTTTGTATCAAAACAATCATCTTTCTTGATACGAATAATTTTTATGTAACAATCAACTGCTATTTTTACCAACTCTTCTTCCGGTATCTAAAGTAATTATGGCATATTCCAGTTATACTCCCGTGGCATTTTCTTCGGGGACTTTTCTTCGGGGATTTCTTCTTCTTCTTTTTCTTCTTCAGGGTTATATGAATTACAGAATGGATGTTCAACATGTTTATTCACAGTCGTAACTTCCTCCTCATTATCATCAACAACATCTTCCTCGACAGCGGCTGTTTCATCATTAAAATTCGGGTATTGACCAATATCAAAATCATTACACACAGGGTCTGTTTCTTCTTCTGAAACATCATCAAAATCCGAGTATTGACCAAGATCAAAGTCCGGGTATTGACCAAGATCAAATTTTGAATACCGACTAGTACTCACAATTTTTTCTGTTGGCTCATCATCGTCTAACTGGTTAATACGAAAACCGGAATTTGGTGCTGAAAATTGATTGGGATTTGGATTAGGGAAATGTTGTGGGTTTTGAGATTGTGTTTGGTATTGGAAATGTGGTGAAACAAAATTTGCTTGGTGATGAAATTGTGGTAGAACCATTAAATTTTGAGCACCATAAACTGGAGTTGAAAAACTTAGTTGATTACTACCCGCTACTGACCCAACTTCACTACTTCTAGGTTCAACAACATACAATGTAACATCATCTTGCGAAACACTAATGTAAGCAATGAATCGTTCAACATCTTCATTGTCGGTTAACAAATAAATTTTACCTTTTCTCTGATAAGATAGCCTAAATCCACTTAAGGGTTCTAAATTCAATTTACTTGCAACACGTAACATTAGAGTTTCATAAGTTAATTTTTTTAATGACAATTTTAGTTGAAGATTCATGGGTAAAGACATATATTGTAAAACACCATGAACATTCTCCCATGACCCTCCAAAACACAAATCTATCCAAACATGATCAACATTAGATGATTTCATTGTAAATTAATTTACTAAACAAACGAGCTGCGAAACTAAAACCTGTTGCCGGATGGGGAAGGATGTCGTTGGATATAGGAACAGATGTCTCCGGAGAGAGCGATAGATGAAGATAAAATGAGTTGCGTTTTAGAGGTTTAGGTTATGAGTTGATGCTGCTGCGTAGTTATATACCCAAAACATTTGTGTTGCGAAACTAAAATCTGTTGCGAATTTGAAATTCAGCGTTGCGACAGTCAGAATCGCGTTGCGATAATCAAAATCGCGTTGTGATTATATATTATCGCGTTTCGATTTACATATTTTCATTGCGATTTTCTAAAAGCGCAACGTGAATTTGGAAAATTACAATGCGATAGTCAAAATCGCGATACGATAGTTAAAATCACGTTGCGAATCTAAAAACTGATTTACGATACTGGAGATCGCGTTGCGATTTAAAGATCGCATTACTATTTTATTGGTCATTTTGATAAATCAAACAAAAATTGATCAAAATCGTATATTATAAGAAATTTTCGATTACTGAGATTATTTTATCTATTTTAAACCTTAATTGAAAACCAACCTATTTCTTTGCAGAACAAACACAAGGTGGGAATATTGAGTTCACGCAAAAAAGCCATAGTCTACAAACTGGATTTCGATATTTCCGCAAAACCATGATTTCTACCTCCCAATAAGGGATTTGATCCACCAAATGCCTTTGGTGTCATTAGGAGAGCTCTCTTCTTCTGGTGGAAGATCGCTATGTGGGGTCTTGTGCAGTTTACTAACATCATATCCCACAACTACAGCTTTCTGCACCAGCTGATTGTAGATCTCATCATCCATATGATTCTGCCTGCACAATATCTACACCAGAAACCCCCCAAAAAAATACAAAGACAATCAGAACATGCATTCCGTTTGAACAATTTCAATTGGAGATTGAGGGGGATGAAATAAAATACATACCCAGAGATACGTCCTGCTAGGCTGGCCAATAAGAGCATACTAATAATCATCGTCGATGTACAAAACCCAGTAATCTCCAACAACAGGGATGATGGGCAAGAAAGGAGGAACATAGAATTTGACCTTGAGCTTTGCCTCATTGCTGCTGGGATCAGCCTTGTAGGCGGTGCCTTCAATATACCCTCTTTTTCCATCAGACCAAGTCTCGTTAAGCACATTCACGGTCCCATCCTCGTTCAAAGTATAGATAGCCCTTGTGTCCACCCCATTCCTTGGCTGGAACCTTGAAGGGAATGAAGCTATCTCGTACCACCTCCCCATGTATCTTTTGATGTTCAAGTTCTTCACCGCTTCCATTTTTGCCTGCGACATTGTTTATTTGTTTTGGGTTTAGATCAAAAGAGAAGAGAGGAATTTCGGTTCAGGTTTAGGATTTGCTTTGTTATCTACCTTTTTTGCTGATTCCTGATATGGTAGTAATTATATATAAGCAAAAATAAAAGTTTTAAAGAAACAAAAATAAGAATGGGGAAATGCAAAGAAAGTCTTTAAGTGAGACGTGGAAGATTAAGGGCCTTTCATGTGTGTGTGTGTGGAATGGTTGAAACTTGAAACTACCGGATGCATATAGAAGCTTCTGGGCCGACTATGGCATGAAGAGTTTTGGGTCATTTGGTTTTCCGATGGTAAGGTTGGAGAAGAAGCGAACTTGATAGGAGCAACAGTCCAATATTTAGTCCATTTTTGCCAAAATATAATTCTGATTTGTTGAAATTCAATTAATACTAGCTATGGTTTATTCACACACAGGTTAGAGTTTTCATATATCAACTAAATTGATTAATTATATGCCTTGTTCCTTTAGATTCATGATTTTTGCCTGATATGGGAAGCCGAAAAGGGTGGCTTCCCAGTACCAAAGGGAAGCCGAAAATGCATCGCCGCCACAGAGACTTACAAGTGGGCGAGAGAACGAGCCGAGGCTTTGATGATCAAGGAGAGGAAACTCACAACAGCTCGGGAAATGGGTTGGGAAGGTTTGTTTAGTTCATTTAAATATCATAGATAGTTGTTGTAATTCAAGCACCATGTTCCATCTGTGTGTTGTCGAAACTCGAAGTTCACCGTTCTCAGCAGCAAAAGCTATAACTCTTCTGTAACCTTCACATAACTATGACAAACAAGATACAAACGAAACTAAGAAAAACTGAGAAACTAAACATTTCTCAAACTACAATTTCATCAATTTGCAGGACATGAAGAATGAAATCCATAAAGAAAGATGTTGTCATCAATTTCGACAAGGTATTAAATGAAGCAACCACCCCATATATCTTAGAATCAGCATCAAGCTTCTCATATGCATGATCCAAGGGAGTACGCATCGAATCCGAATTCTCCGTCCAACAATGGAGGCTCATTATTTTGCTCCTGCATCAGAGAAAATAGTCATTTCAAGGAACTTCTCCAAGCGTTCAAAACTAAGAGATGCAAGGGAAACTATTTTCTCACCGATTTGATCATGGACATCTTTATATCATCTGAGGGTTCGAAATCAGTTTGACTGAAACCACTCTGTGACTTGGTCTGGTCAAAGAGGAAGCCCACATTCAATCTCGATTTTGTATCGAAAGCGGATTTCTCACCCTCAAGGTGTGGAACAACATAAGCACTGCCACCGGAAAATTGGCTGAACAAAGAAACATCGTTTAATTTATTGTCGATGGCATTGCTTTGGTCCACCACAAGTCCACTTGCAGAAACCAGGGAGTCCATTCTGCTGAATGAACGATTCATATTTCCGTTGTAATCGTGCCTTCGATAGACCCTCTGTTGCTTTGTTGTGTAATCGATATCCTGAATGACATTATTCTTTAGACCAACTTGGGATATGTCTCCTCTAGAGTCCTTCGAAATCGTCGAATTTGCCAGGGGAGAAGAATGATCAAGAGGGATGTTATTAAGGTGAGAGCTCGCCCAAGAGATGCTTTCTTGCAAATTATTAGTTGCCAATTGCTCGTGATTGAAAGCTTCACTGGTCGACAATGAATTTGATGGGAAACTGGATAAATGAACCGCGCCTTGCCAGTTTTCGCTGCATCTACCATGATCAATAAAATTCGAAGAACTGCGAACATGCATGTCAAACGGTTCCTGATTCAGTGATGATACACCGAGAGACAATTGATTTCCAAATGTACCACTGTGTGTCTGTTGTGTGTTTGCTTGTAATAATGAAGGGTTGCCTGAGGCAGTAGGAAGAGTATTATTTGATCTACCAACCATCACTCCGGCATCGAGAAAGTTCTTAGGGACAACAAAAACATTCAAATCATTAACACGATCAAATTCTCCAAAGGGGATGCCTGAGGCAGTAGGAAGAGTATTACTTGATGTTGGGATCCCTTGAAACAAAGTTCCATTTTGATTCTGGTTTGCAGGTAACACAACCGGCTGGACCTTCCCGAGACCATTGATTGAATTGTTCAATGTTTGAGAATACCCCGGTTGGATCATGCCGGAAGAAATCTCACGTAAGCTTAAAGCAGTTGAGGAGTTCAGTCTCCCAAGCATTCCACCTGGTTGATAAGACGATAGGGAAGCACTCGAAAGCCTTCTGGGTCCAGTCAACGTTAGAAAATCCTCAAAGCCGTCCAGTGAACCCATGCGCAAGTAAGAGGGGTCTTTACTGCCGAATGCAGCAGCCATGTTAGCTTGTTGAGTTGCAAAACTACTGAGCCTTTTCAGGTAAAGCCTATATTTCTGCAACGAAAACATCAGATAGTAAAGCTTTAAAGTGCATTATAGGAATCAAAATGCAGAAAGTAAACAAAATAGAGGAATGGGGATTACCTGCAGATGGCTTGCAACATTTTCCCTCGAAAGCCCTTCAACATTCATAAGGTCGAGAATCTTCTTCGGAACTGCCTCTGCATTTAAATAAAGAGAGCAAAAAAGAAAATTAAAAGCTTTCATAATGTCATTGAACGGAACACTAATCTCAACAGTGAAGAACTCACTGTCAAGACCCAATTGGTTCACGGCAGAAACAAACTTCCTATGCAGCTCTGCAGACCAAACAACCCGAGGCTTCTTCTGGGTCGAAGGGTCCTCATTATCACTGCCGTTATCTTCACAGTCTTCATCCCCATCTTCACTTTGATCCTTTCGTTTCTTAATGACCTTTTGATCAGAACTGCACGTCGACATCGGACCGGCATCACTGGTTCCTCCCCAAGTCTTATCCTGATTCCCCGAATTACCGTGATCCTTGGAGTCAGGTTTCTTTTTTCTCACGACATGTTGCCATATGTTCTTGAGCTCCTCGATTCGAACAGGCTTCAATAAGTAGTCACAAGCACCATGAGTAATACCCTTCATTACCAGCTTGGTATCGCTATGAGCAGACAACACTGGCAATTCATCAAACAGGAAGACAGTACGGTAAATCACTCTGAAACAAATCTAAATCATAAATCAAATGGGGAAAAAAGGGGGTTAATGCTTACTGATTACAGGTAGGTCCATTTCGAGCCCCACAAGCTCAAGAAGCTTAAAGCCATCCATATCTGGCATATTAACATCACTTATAACCAAATCATATCTGTTTCTGTTTTCCCTCAACATTCTGAGGGCCGTAATTGCCTGATTTGTTGTAACAACTACAGAAGAACAAATACCATAAATCAAAATGCATACTTCAATGAGCAACACACAGATCTTATCACCAGAATCTTTGAATTAAACTTCAAGTTCAAAACAAGACTTTTGACAAAAGAATTAAAGAAAACTTCCCAGAGAATTCAAAAGAAAAAAAAAAGAACCACTAACCATGATATTGGCATTTACGAAGCAGATTTTCCAAAACTTTGAGGCAAATAGGATCATCGTCAACGGCCAAAACACGCATGCCAATAGGAAACCGGTCCTTGCCACCATCTTCACCATTGGAACCACCCGTTTTCTCTTCCATAGTCATTATAAAATAAGGAAACTGAAACAACCCAGACGAGAAAACAAAGCAAAAACTGAGATAAAAAAGGTAAAGTTTTCAATCTTTTCAACTTTAAAATAAAACCCAGATAGCCAAACCCACTAAAAAGCAAACAAAACTAGTACAAAGTAAGATTGGAAGCTGAAGCAGGGGGGGAAAAAAGCTTTGCAAGTAAAATCTGTACAAAGAAACAATGATGTGATAGCCAAAACAGAGCTAAGATGCCTCAGCTCTCTTTGAACTTTTGGGTACAACGCAATTCTCTGCTCTTCTCTCTCTCTTTCTACTCTGTATTTGTCTTTAGCTTTTCCTTGTTAGCAGAACAGAGTTTATTTTCTTTATTTTCTTTATTCCTTTTTGAGGAATTATTTTGATAACTGAGCTTTCTTTATAGTAATTTTTTCGGGTAAACTACAGAATTCGTCACTAAACGTTACTCTTTCTTCTATTTCACTCACTATACTTTTAATTTTTTCAATTTACTTACTGAACTTTCAAATTACTCATGTTTTGATCACTGTAATTAAATATAAAAATAATTTAAAATAAATAATAAAATAATATTTTATTATTATTAAATTTAAATTAATCATCGTCCTTCTCGTCACCCTCAACCATCATTTGGGTTTTATTTTATATTTTAAAATAAATAATAAAATATTATTTTATTATTATTAAATTTAAAATAATTTAAAATAATCATCCCTTCTCGTCACCCTCAACCATCATTTGGGTTTTATTTTATATTTTAAATTATTTTTATATTAAATAATAAAAAAATACCATTTTATATCGAAACAACAATAAAATAATTCAGGATGATCAAAACATGAGCAACTTCAAAGTTTAGTGAGTAAACTGAAAAAATTGAAAGTATAGTGAGTGAAATAGGATAGAAAGTAAAGTTCAGTGATGAATGTTGTAGTTTACCCTTTTTTAAAAGCATTTCTTGTTATTTTATTTTTTGTGGCATTTATTTTATTTTCATTATTTCTCTAGTGTGTTTTCCCCGCTTTAAGAAATTATTCTCTAGAAGCGTTACCAACTACCATAATTAGACTTTCCCATTTATGCCTTATGAATTATCCGATTACGCAATCTCGACCGTTGGTTTGGGTCTAGCGTGTACAAATTAACGGTCTTATTGTTTTCAATTAATACAAACTTCTTCTAAAGGCACACTTTCCTTGTTATAGTTTTTTTTTGGTGCGTGTATTAACATATTTGGCTTGGAATTAAGTATTTCAAAATTTAAAATTTAAAATTAATTATTAAATGATTTTTATTATGAAAGATTAGCATGAAGATCTACGCAAATTATGGTAATTTTTAGGATTTAATGCTAATTAATACTATTTCCGGGAAATTAACCTCTAACATAAAATTTCATTTTGACAATTCCTTCAATTTGTTGAGAATTGCCTTCTTTATATTCATGCTACCTAAAATTAGGGGAAAATATGGATTGAATTCGATTCTATTGAGACAATATTTTAAAAAAATATGTTAGAATCAAGTTTATTTTAGAGAAAAGTTTGAGTTGGGTCAAATTTAAATTTAGGGTGAAAAGTATATGATCCAGTCTGGAAAATAATGTATATATATATATATATATTAATTAGATTCTCATTTTATTGAATGAAATCATATATATACACACAATGTAAAAACTCTTCTGTTTTACACAAATTTAAGACCGTTGGATGAGTGAGAATAGATGGCTGAGATATATATATATATATATATTGGGGGAAAACATATGTTAAGATTAAAAGTATGAAATGTAAAGATATTTATTGGGGGAAAACAACGAGTCAATCTTATCTAGTTGAGGATCCAAAAATACTTTTCAAGGTGGGCACACATATGTTAATAACATAAAATTTTTAAATGAAATGGTTACATATAAAGCTTCAAGGTATGTATTGTCCATAAAATAAGTAATTAATTGAATAAAATTTATATTTCAGTGCCCACTCTCACCAAGGTGTGGCTCAGTCATTGACCTCATCCATCTATTTTCGCTCATCAAACAGTCTTAAATTTATGTAAAAGTAAAGAGTTTTACACCGTGTAAGTGGATCCTATTATATATATGTGTCGGGTTGTCAAGTCCGGTGCGAGTTTTATCTCAAAAGACATGTCTAGTTTCGGGTCAGGACATCGGGTGGAATCATCCTAAACTTAAGTTAGGTCGAATTTCAGGTGGATGATGCGTTTTTCTTGGGTCAGGTAGATCAAAAACTTGACACATGCCCATCCCTCCATAAAATCATCATTTTTTACCTAATGAAGTTTATCATGTTCATAATTATTTTCTATAACTAATATTATTTAATTTAATAATTAGCTAATTCAAATTGAATATTATATATACAAATAATGATAATAGTTTCAAATTTTATTCATAATATCAAATTTTAAATATATGATATTATTTCAGGAGTCTAATATTTTATTTTAGGATAAAGTATAGTAATGGTAACTGAACTTTTTTGACACTTGCATTTAGGTTCCCTAACTTTTAAAACTTGCAATACAGTCCTCCAACATTTAGTCCGTTTGCAATATGGTACCCGACGTAACCGACCGTTTGAAGTCGTTACACTGCCGTTAGAAGAAGATGATGTGGCAGTCCTCAAACATTTAGTTCATTTGCAATATGGTCACTAAACTTTTCAAACGCTTGCATTTAGGTCCCCAAACTTTTAAAACTTTCAACACAATCCTTAATTTCATTCTAAACCCCAAATTTCTTTTCGATCTCGAATTTTCCTTTCGCTTCTCTCTTCTCATTTCCAGCGCAACTTTTCAGTCGAGGATGCATGGGAAATTATAATCTAACTTTGAATTATGTGGAGGTATTGACTTGAATAAGGGTCCATTAAGAGAATACCCGACCAAGGGACTATCGGGACCATCAATGATTCAAGGTGTAATATTAGATACTGGTCATCTCAGGTGAAGCATAGATGTTCGATGAAATGCTTGTGAGAAAAAATAGGGTTAGAAATACATAGTTGACAAATACTACTAAAAGGAAATAAGTATCATTGTTGAAAGTCACCAACAAAGCTATAATTATTTTGTATAAATGACATATATTAATTTCTTCGTTTAATCCTTGTGGTTAAAGATTTTCCAACAGATGATCAAATATAAAGAAATCCCAAACAACACATTCACATCTCTGTCTCTTTCGCTCACATGCACTCTGGTTTGGTTTTTGTTCTTCAGTTTTACGCCATGTAAAATTATAAACCCAAGCAGTGCTCTGTCTTTCAACTTTTTATTTACAAAGAAAAAATGGAGGAAGAATTGTGTGTTTTTTGTTTAAATTTTTATGTTTCTGGAACTGTAAGTCAAGGATCTGGATATTCAGTGTTAGTTTTTGTTAGGATTTTCGGAAGCTCGAAACGACAACCGGAACGATTTGCAAAGAGGGGTCGGAACGGTTTTGTGTTTAGGGAGTAAGGAGATTGAAAGATAGAGAATTGCACAGCGATTTATAGTGGTTCGACTTTCTCAATCAAAGTCTACGTCCACTACCTTAGCTCCTCACCAAGGATTTTCCAACAAATTCACTAATTTGTTCTTTCTTTTGAGGACAAAGAGATAACCTTACAACTCCCTAGTTTTTTCGGGCTAAACTAGAACCTTTCCCTAGCTTTTACACGGGCTAAGCTATAACCTTTCCCCTTTACAAAAGGATAAAAGATATAAACAATAAAACCTCTCTAAGGTAGGTGTTTACAAGAATTAAGCTCACAAGAACAAAACATTTACAAGAGAAAGATGAAATAAGAATGAAAAACTCTTCTCTTGTGTTTGATTACTTGGATAGTTGTTCTCTTACTTCTTCAAGTGTCATCAGCTTGTATTTATAGCTTGGAATGAGTTTGAAGTCGTATATAGCCGTTAGGGATGTTTTGGAGCCGTTTGGGGATGATTTTTATACTCAAAAAGGTTGCCCAGAATAGAGGGAATCGATACCCCTTCATATGGAATCGATACCCCTTCATAATATTCAAATATTATGACCATTGGGCTGTTGAACATGGGGGAATCGGTACCCCCTGGACATTCTGTTTTTCTCGGAGGCAAAAACCTGCAGGGGGTATCTGTACCCCCTAGGGGGGAATCTATACCCCCTGGGCAATCTTGAAGCCCCTTAAAATATTTTTGGCTCAAATCCGAATTTTAATTGATTTTGAATTATTTTTGAAACCTTTTAAAAACTTTGAATAAATTCAATTAAGTCCAAAAACATTTTGTAAATTCAATTCAAGTCCAAAAACCATTTTGCCTTAAATTGTTATATTGAAACATAGTTCAACAATCTCCCCCTTTTTGATATAACAAAACATTTGAAAAATTGTTTTTGACAAAACTCCCCCTTAGTAAAATGTTTAATGAAAAAGATACTAGTTGTTGGAAAACATATGAAAATGTTAAGCTCCCAATTTTCTCCTTTTTCATTAAGAAATTGAATTTTTCAAACCATAACCTCTCCCCCTTTTTGTTATATCAAAAATAATTCAATCTTTGAAGTTCAAAATAACTTTGGAGAGTAAGTAGTAAATTTGACATTTTAAAAAGCATTTGAAAAATCAAAACTCCCCCTGAATAAATGCATTCCAAATAAAATTAAGCTTTTAAGTTCATGACACTTAAACAAAATATTGAATTTCTACAAATAATAACAAACATGTTAGAGGCACATGAAATTCAATATATCCAAGTCTAAAATACTTTATGCAATACCAATTGTTGAAATTTGATATTAATACCAATTGTTAAAATTAAGTGCATATGCATAAAGTTTTCCAAAAATGTTATGCATTTGAAAATTTTGATATCAATTGTTAGAGAGATATCATTTTCATTTAAACCACATGCATAAACATTCAAATTTAGGTCAAAAATTTTTAAAATTTGTAAAATCAAAGTATTTGAAAATTTGATATCAATTGTTAGAGAGATATCAATTGCATTACAACCAATTTTGACCAAAATTTTATTATGATGAACTAAAAATTTTGAAAAATTATTAAGACATTAAAATGTTCATCATAATTTCTTTTTAACATACATGAGATTAAAAATAATACATAATTACTTAAAATCAAAACTCATGCATGCTTAAAATTAAATGAGCAACCAAATAACCAAAATTAAAAGCATTAAGCTTAGAGGTTACCCATTCCTTTTTCATGTGTGGCTAGAGCATCTTGAATATCATCATCTTCATCACCATTGCTCACACACACCTACAAGAGACATTCATTTCGATTTTGGTATCCAAATTGCTTTGGATCCTTGGACGTTAGTTTCAATGCCCCTTGTTCCTTTCGGAACCCATACTTGTCTAATTTTAAAATGTTTTCCTTTCTTCAAAGGACAAGTATGTTCCAAATGACCATGAAAATGGCAATGTGAGCATTTTGCCATTTTTACACATAATAGGTTATTTTTAGAAATTAATTCTTTTTCTTTTGTTAAGCCTTCAAGCTTAACTTCTAACTCAAAATTTTTCTTTTCTAAATCATTTATTTTGATTTTTGAAAGCTCTAAATCATTTTTCAAAATTTGATTTTGATTTTCAAAATCAACTTTTGCTTTTAAAAGTAAATTATCTTTAATTTTGAGTTTTGAAATTAATTTCGTATATTTGGAATTCATGGTCTCAAATCCCAAATACAACCTATTATAAGCATCTTGTAACTCATCAAAAGTAAATGAATTAAATTCATTTGAGTTAGAAGATATCTCAACTTCTTCATGAGTGGCCATGAGGCATAGGTTGACTATTTCATCTTCATCATTGGAATCATCTTCATCACTCCAAGATGCAACAAATGTCTTCTTCCCTTTTTTCTTTAGAAGAGGACATTCATACATGACATGCCCCTTTCTTTGACAATCGAAACATACCGGGGGACTCTTCTTCTTGGTTGATTCATGTTTCACTTCCTTGAAAATCATGAATCTCTTGAGTTCCTTCAAGAGCTTGACCATTTCTTCTTTTTGTTCATCATCGTCTTCATCAACCTCATCACTTGAATCTTGATAGCTTTCATTGATGCCTACGTCTTCATTCTTCTTCTTCTTCTTCTTGTTTTTCTTCTCTTTCCTTTCTTCATCTTCCTTCACCATCATCTCATGAGTGAGAAGGGAACCAATTAGCTCATCGAGAGTGAGAGACTTTAGGTTTCTTGCTTCGATAATGGCCGTCTTCTTTGATTGTCACTCCTTTGGAAGAGAGTAAATCATCTTCCTCACAAGCTTCTCATTTGGGATTACTTCTCCATGTCCCTTGAGACCGTTGACAATCATAGAAAATCTATCCGTCATAGCTTTGATGTCTTCATCGGGTTTCATCTTGAAGTTCTCGTAGCTATGGTTGAGAAGACTTTTCTTTAATTCCCTCACTTCGTCGGTTCCTTCATGAGTGACTTGGAGCTTATCCCAAATTTCTTTGGCACTGGAACAAGATGAGACTCTTCCATATTCATTTGGGCCTAAAGCACAAAATAGAATATGTATAGCCTTAGAATTAAGCTGAAAATTTTTTGCTCTTCTCTACTCCAATCGTTGTACTTGCCGGGTAGAAAGGAGTAATCGTCCATGATTGAGTACCAAGCTCCTAGATTGTATGATTGAATGAAGTACATCATCTTATTCTTCCAATGTGCATAATTTGCTCCATTGAAGAAGTGTGGCTTGTTGACCGGTTGTGAATCCATAATAGGATATTCTTCAAGATAATAAGCACCAGAGGAAAAAGTCATTTCTTTATCGGTTGCGTCAGGAATTGATAGAGCTTCTTCTAGGATCGTCTCAAGGTGGTTAAACCTTCTTAACGAGTTAGGCTCTGATACCAATTGTTAGGATTTCGGAAGCTCGAAACGACAACCGGAACGATTTGCAAAGAGGGGTCGGAACGGTTTTGTGTTTAGGGAGTAAGGAGATTGAAAGATAGAGAATTGCACAGCGATTTATAGTGGTTCGACTTTCTCAATCAAAGTCTACGTCCACTACCTTAGCTCCTCACCAAGGATTTTCCAACAAATTCACTAATTTGTTCTTTCTTTTGAGGACAAAGAGATAACCTTACAACTCCCTAGTTTTTTCGGGCTAAACTAGAACCTTTCCCTAGCTTTTACACAGGCTAAGCTATAACCTTTCCCCTTTACAAAAGGATAAAAGATGTAAACAATAAAACCTCTCTAAGGTAGGTGTTTACAAGAATTAAGCTCACAAGAACAAATTATTTACAAGAGAAAGATGAAATAAGAATGAAAAACTCTTCTCTTGTGTTTGATTACTTGGATAGTTGTTCTCTTACTTCTTCAAGTGTCCTCAGCTTGTATTTATAGCTTGGAATGAGTTTGAAGTCGTATATAGACGTTGGGGATGTTTTGGAGCCGTTTAGGGATGATTTTTATACTCAAAAAGATTGCCCAAAATAGAGGGAATCGGTACCCCTTCATAGGGAATCGATACCCCTTCATAATATTCAAATATTATGACCATTGGGCTGTTGAACAGGGGGGAATCGGTACCCCCTGGACATTCTATTTTTCTCGGAGGCAAAAACCTGCAGGGGGTATCTGTACCCCCTGGGGGGGAATCTATACCCCCTGGGCAATCTTGAAACCCCTTAAAATATTTTTGGCTCAAATCCGAATTTTAATTGATTTTGAATTATTTTTGAAACCTTTTAAAAACTTTGAATAAATTCAATTAAGTCCAAAAACATTTTGTAAATTCAATTCAAGTCCAAAAACCATTTTGCCTTAAATTGTTATATCGAAACATAGTTCAACAGTTTTGAACCAAAACCATCTAATTTTCTTTCTTTCTTCTTATTCAAAACTTTTAGTACTCCTTATGAAAAATATTCAATCCATCAGAATAGAAGTGAAAGAGGGTCATATGCTAAATTTTTTTGATCTTATTGTTTGGTTTTTCTTTAAATCAGGGAATTGGTTGTGAGTATCGACATAGTGAAATCGCCAGGCTCAATTCGAGAGACTGCTGGTACTAGTTTATTGGGAATTATATTGATCTGACTTGTGGTTTTTGACATTCTGTGAGCTCATATTCTTTTTAATAAGTTCATGTTGATTATGGGACTAATATATCGTGAACAAATTGGATTTTTTTTTACATGTTTTGGAAATTTTACAATTGAATCTGTATTGAATTATAGCTTTAGAAGACAATTATGCATGCATGCAACTCGAAAGACATCATGACAGAGTAGTATATTTGGAGCAACTATTTGATATGATGCCCGATCATTGCACATTTACATCTTCATTTCTGGCATATACATGTTTTTTTGCAGTGTTCTCTATGTTTTACAATGTCTTTTATTGCTGACATGCCATGAATTTACAAGAATTACGGGGTCCTGTGATTTTAGTTCTGTTATCTACTTTAGATTCTCATCATGTTTAGCTATTGAGAAACATTAAACATGGAGCATTAGAAGCAATTATATGTTAAAAGGGTAGGTCATTAATGCATTTGCAACTGGTAATGTTGTATTTGGCATCTAATGTCTATCTTAAACAACTCATTTGACACCTTAGCTTTTGGAGTGAATATGATCGAACCTCTTTCCCTTTATTTATTAAGTCCTCATTTTGATTGAGTTATTAATTGATATTATTGGTTTATTTTAGTTATTGTTTGGTTGTATGTTGTAGTCTTATGAACTAAAACTTTTTACTATTTTTGCAGCCGTTGGATGTGTATGCTCAAGTTCCATCCAAACCTATTAGATTGTCATACTAAAGTGCAGCAGCTGTGAACAAGACAAATTGGTCTTGTTACTTTTACTTCAACGATTTATGAAATAAACATGATAGGTGCACTTTTCATGTTCAAAGTGTGGCAGCCGTTAGATGTGCATGCAACAAACCTCAAATTTATATTGAAGTAAACACTGTCAAATAGCAAATTCATGTTCAAAGCTCCAAAAACACTTCAATTACATTCTAAATCCTAAATTCCAAAATACTTTAATTATATTATAAACCCTAAATTGAAATATTTTAGAATTTAGGGTTTAAAATGTAATTGAATTATTTTGGAATTTGGGGTTTAAAATGAAATTAAGGATTATGTTGTAAATTTAAAAGGTGGGGGACCTAAATGCAAGTGCCTAAAAAGTTCAGTGGCCATATTGTAAATAGATTAAATGTTGGAGGACTGTCACATCATCTTCTTCTAACGGTAGTGTAACGGCGTAAAACGGCCGGTTACGTCGGGGACCATATTACAAACTGACTAAATGTTGGAGGGCTGTATTGCAAGTTTTAAAAGTTGGAGACCTAAATGCAAGCGTCAGAAAAGTTCAGTGACCATTACTATACTTTACCCTTTATTTTACTAAATCAATAGATAATTGATACACATAATTTATTTTGAATTTAAGTGATACATGATATTATTTATTTAATTTTTAATAGAAAATGATTAAAATAAAATTAAAATTAATCATAAAGTATGACTTTGAACAAAAAAATAATTAAGTGGTTAAAATAAAATAAAAATAATAATTTAAAATACTAAATTTGTAGTTGATCGACTTTATGTCAACCGCTCAATAAGAAGATGAGGGAGGTCCTACTCTAGTGTTATTACTTGAATAGGTCAACGTGCTGTCACGAAATTGGGCCTTTTCCCCACACTTTGGGCTATTTTGGCTATGTTGGGCCACACTTGGTCTTGGAGGTTGATAGAATAGTGTAGATTATTCTAGAACACTCAAGACTTGTACATATTCTAGAAGCATTCTAGAGTATTCCATGTTAGGTAGGAAATTATGGAGAATTATAGAGAATCTCTCTCTACCGTAGGATCAAGTCAATCTCCACCGTCCATTGAGGAGGTGGGAGGCTATAAATAGATGTAGAATCCTCATTTGTAAATCATCCAAAAGTTGTAAGCTTTCAAGCATATCAACAAGCTTTCTCTCAAGTTCTTTCCTTTCTTCTTTGTTTCCTTGCCAATCCTTTCCCATATTAGCAGGAGTTTGAGTGAGGCTGATTTAGCTATCGCAAGGGGTGAAAAGGAGCTAAGGCCGCACGAGGCTTATTGAGAGATTAAGTCCGTGACAGTTGGTATCAAAGCCAGTAAAGGCGTCAATATCATGCACGTGTCTTGTAGGAATGGTCGGGAACTCAAACGAGTCGACTGTTGCTGAGGAACGTGGGAGAGAAGCTGCACCCACCAACAAGAATAAGAAGAGGGACCAAAGTAAGGCCCGCGAGAGCGCTTCCTTAGAACCGATGGTGGTGGAGTTTGGCGAGAGGCTGGAGAGGGTCCAACACGACTTCAAGATGTTGGAGGACCATGTCTTGGAGCAAGTCGACACACTCAAAGGAAATGCCGAAGAGACCAACAACGAGGTGGAAGCTCGGTTCATACGGCTAGAGGATATAATCTAAACTGTACGTGAAAGCATCGAGGGGATGCGGGAGGACTTGACGCTCAGCGAAAGATTCACCATTAGCGGGGGTGCTAATAATGTCTCCACCACGAGGGTCGAGTGCCCCAAGCCACAAGGGTTCAACGGGGCGAGAGACGCTAAAGAAGTCGAAAACTACCTATGGCGGATGGAGCAATACTTCGAGGGAATCGGCCTTAACGACGAGGCCACCAAGGTAAAGACCGCTGCCTTATATCTTTCTGATACTGCTATGTTATGGTGGCGTAGGAAACATGCCGACATTGAGCGAGGGGTTTGTTGGTTAGATACGTGGGATGAGTTCAAGAAAGAACTCAAGAAGCACTTCTATCCCGAGAATGTGGTCTACAAGGCTCGCAAGAAATGGCGGGAGTTGAAGCAACGGGGTATTATGCGGGACTATGTGAAAGAATTCACAACCCTTATGCTTCAAATTCCCAATATGTCCGAAGAAGATCTCTTGTTCTATTTCGTTGACTGACTACAAGGATGAACCAAGCAAGAGATACACCGTCGGACATTAGGACGGTTGATGAAGCCATTGCCATCACCGAGTCACTCGTCGACTTCCAACCCTACTCTCACACCAATGCGACGAGGAATAAGGATAAGTATCCAGCCAAAGGTGGGAGAGAACGGCGGGAGAACAACCAAGGTAACCGAGATCGAGATCACCGAATACCACAAGCTAAAGAGGGAGATCGAGATCGACGTCCGGGTCGAATGGACTACGAAGAGAAGAAAAAGGCCTTCGTTCCTAAAGGAGGATGCTTATTGTGTAAAGGGCCGCATCCGATGAGTAGCTGTCCCAAACTTGGTTCATTGTCTGCCATCGTCGATTGTCAAGACACAGAGTCTCAAGCCGAGATGGGATCGCTCCAAGTTCTAAACGCCTTGAAGGCCAGGTCGTTGACACCAACACCGAGTAATGGGCTCATGTATGTGGAAGCGGTGATCAACGAGAAGCTGACAAGAGATATGGTGGACACGGGAGCTACCTACAATTTCGTGTCTAAAGACAAAGCCAACCGTTTGGGCCTAAAGTACACTGAGAGCACATGATGGCTCAAGACGGTAAACACACAAGCGGTACCACTCCATGGCGTGGCACGAGGGGTTGAGCTACGCTTAGGCACTTGAAAGGGCCAAGTGAACTTTTCAGTCGTTCTCATGGATGACTTCAAGGTTGTTTTGGGGTTGGACTTCCTCCGACAGGTAACCGCTTTCCCTATGCCTTCATTTAGTTCAGTTTGCATCTTAGAGAAAGGGTCTCCTTGCATGATCTCCACGGTCGAGGCACCGAAAGAGTAAGGTCGAGATGCCACACAACTCTCGGCCATACAACTTGATAAAGGCATCAAGAAAGGGGAAATTACTTACTTGGCCATGCTAAAGGAATATGACGAGATCGAGAAAACGGGTGACCTACCATTGATCATCCGTGAAGTCTTAGAGGAGAACAAGGACGTAATGCCATAAGCTTCCACTAAGGCGTGAGGTGGATCACAAGATCGAGTTGGAACCCGGTGCCAAGCCGCCTGCCCTGGCACCCTACCGAATGGCCCCCACCCGAACTTGAGGAACTTCGAAGGCAACTCAAGGAGCTAGTCGATATGGGAATTATTTGACCTTCGAAGGCACCATATGGCGCACCGGTACTCTTCCAAAAGAAGCACGATGGGTCATTGCACATGTGTGTCGATTACCGGGCACTTAACAAGGTAACCATTAAAAATTGCTACCCGATCCCTTTGATTGCCAATTTATTTGATAGACTTGGAGGAACCAAGGTGTACACGAAGATGGACTTGCAAGAAGGCTACTACCAAGTTCGAATAGCAGAAGACGACGAGCCAAAGACCACATGCATCACCCGATACGGATTATACAAGTGGTTGGTCATGCCCTTTGGTCTAACCAATGCACCGACAACGTTTTGCACGCTCATGAACAAGCTCTTCCAACCGTACTTGGACCAGTTCATGGTGGTGTACTTGGACGATATCGTGGTATACAGTAACTCCATCGGGGAACATGTAGACCACTTGAGGATTGTGTTCAAGATACTTCGAGAGAACGAGTTGTATGTCAAGAAGGAAAAGTGCATGTTCGCCACCGAGGAAGTACACTTCCTTGGACATGTAATCGACCATGGGAAGCTATTGATGGACGAGAGCAAAATCAAGGCCATAACCGAGTGGGAGCCGCCGACCAAGGTAAGTGAGATGAGGTCCTTCCTTGGTCTAGTAAATTATTATCTCCGGTTTATACAGGGTTACTCAGCACGAGCATCACCATTTACGGACCTACTCAAGAAGGGAAATACGTGGGAGTGGTCCGAATAATGTCAAGAGGCCTTTGAGGACTTGAAGGCAGCAGTTAGCCAAGAACCTGTCTTGGTCCTACCTGACTTTACCAAGCTATTCGAGGTGCACTCTGATGCATCCGACTTCGCTATCGGGGGAGTACTAATGCAAGAGGGGCATCCGGTAGCATTTGAGAGCCGCAAGCTGAACGACACCGAGAGACGGTACACGGTGCAAGAGAAGGAGATGACGGTCATCATCCATTGCTTGCGGGTATGAAGACATTATTTACTCGGCACACACTTCACCATCAAGACTGACAACGTGGCAATGAGTTATTTTCAGACTCAGAAGAAGTTGTCACCAAAACAAGCTAGTTGGCAGGACTTCCTGGTCGAGTTCGACTACACGTTGGAATACAAGCCGGGAAAAGCCAACGTCGTAGCCGATGCCTTAAGTCGAAAGACAGAGCTTGCCGTGATCTCTCTAACCAAGGGAACCGTGTTGGAGCGCATCAAGGAGGGCCTTGAGCAAGATCCACTGACAAGAGAATTAGTTAAGCTGGATAGCGATGGCAAAACCCAACGGTTTTGGGTAGAAGACGATCTACTCTACACCAAGGGACGGCGAATCTATGTTCTAAAGTGGGACAACTTAAGGTGAGATCTTATCAAAGAGTGCCACGACACCAAATGGGATGGTCATCCGGGTCAAAAGCGCACTATGGCATTGCTAGAGACAGTATACTTTTGGCCCCATATAAAGGATAACGTGGAGCTTTACGTGAAGACTTGTCTTGTGTGCCAACAAGACAAAGTATAGAACCGACAACCGGCGGGATTACTCGAACCTTTACCAGTTCCCCAAAGACCTTGGGATTCAATCACCTTGGATTTCATTAGTGCATTACCCAAGTCCGAAGGATACGGTTCGATCATGGTCGTCGTGGACCGATTTTCCAAGTATGGGACTTTCATACCATGCCTCAATGATTGCACTGCGGAGGAGGCCGTACGAGCATTTTTCAAGAACGTTGTGAAGCATTGGGGCTTACCAAGGAGCATCATCAGTGACTGAGACCCTCGATTCACCGGACGCCTATGGACGAAATTATTCAAGCTCCTTGGCACCGAGTTAAATTTCTCCACAAGCTTTCACCCTCAAACTGATGGGTAGACCGAACGAGTGAACGCTTTGTTGGAGTGTTACTTGCGGCACTTCGTGAGTGCCAACCAGCGAGATTGGGCAAAGTTGTTAGACATCGCCCAATTCTCTTATAACCTGCAGCGGAGTGAAGCCACAGGCCGGAGTCCGTTCGAGCTTACAACCGAACAACAACCGCTCACGCCACACACATTGACAATGCCACTTGATGAGGGAAAAAGTCCCGGAGCCACCAAGATGGCTAAGTCACGGGAGGAGAATGCCGACATCACCCGTGCCTGTTTAGAGAAAGCGAGGAAGAAGATGAAGAAGTGGGCGGACGAGAAGAGGCGACATCGAGAGTTCTCCATTGGAGACTTAGTCCTTGTGAAGCTTTTGCCACAACAGTTCAAAGCTCTTCGAAGCGTTCACAAAGAACTAATACGGAGATACGAGGGACCGTTCCAGGTACTTGCCAAGTTGGGTAAAGTGTCTTATCGCTTAGACTTGCCAAGTACACTTAAGATTCATCCGGTCTTCTATGTAAGTATGCTCAAGCCATATCATGCCGACAAGGAAGACCCAAGCCGAGGGTATTCGCATCGAGCACCTCCCGTAGTAACCAAGTCTTACGACAAAGAGGTGAAAACTGTGCTCACAAGCAGGACGGTCCGTAAGAGAGGAGTCCCACCGCGTACCGCGTATTTAATCAAGTGGAAAGGACTACCAGAGTCTGAGGCAACATGGGAACTAGCTGAAGACTTGTGGCAGTTCGAAGAACATCTCAAAGCGTACGAGGCGACGAGGACGACGCCAGAATAGGTGGGAGAGAATGTCACGAAATTGGGCCTTTTCCCCACACTTTGGGCTATTTTGGCTATGTTGGGCCACACTTGGTCTTGGAGGTTGATATAATACTGTAGATTATTCTAGAATACTCAAGACTTGTACATATTCTAGAAGCATTCTACAGTCTTCCATGCTAGGTATAAAATTATGGAGAATTCTAGAGAATCTCTCCCTACCGTAGGATCAAGTTAATCTCCACCGTCCATTGAGGAGGTGGGAGGCTATAAATAGATGTAGAATCCTCATTTGTAAATCATCCAAGAGTTGTAAGCTTTCAAGCATATCAACAAGCTTTCTCTCAAAGTTCTTTCATTTCTTCTTTGTTTCCTTGCCAATCCTTTCCCACATTAGCACGAGTTTGAGTGAGGCTGACTTAGCTATCGCGAGGGGCGAAAAGGAGCTAAGGTTGCACGAGGCTTATTGAGAGATTAAGTCCGTGACAGTGCACTCCAAAAACGAAAAGTATCAACAAAAAGATGTACACCTACCACGAAATATCTCGTGACGATAATTTAATTAAAAAATAATATAATGAATATAATTTAAAATGTTATAAAATGTATTATATATTTAGTTAAATATGATTTAAAATGTTAATTTTTTTATTAGTTTTCTATTACGTACTTCTTTTATAATATTTTTAATTATTAATAAAAAATAATATTTTTATAACATTTTTAATTCAACCAAAAATATTAAAGTATTAATATTTTAAAATTTACTTAATCAAAAATATTATATTTTTCTATAACATTTTCGAGTACATTCATCTCCTATCATCCTTTAGCATTTAATTAGATGGTCATACTACATAATTTTCGGTGCAAGACTGGTAATTCATGCTCTTGCCTTGCCACTTAGCCACGTTTAAAATTCCTATTGGTTAGACCGTCTAAGATGGGACTCTTCCTGTAGTTTTTTTTTGGATAACGACACGTCGGTCGCAGGATATCATAGATACAAACTTTGCTGGGAGTTTGGAATACAAACTTTGCTGGGAGTTTGGAACTCTTAGGTATGGTTTTCAGAACCGGACCGATTAGTGAATCAGTTATGCTATCGGTTTATTGATTCAATCGATTGAATTGATCTGACCAGTCGGAAGAACCGGACGACGTCATAATTATTTAAAAAATTAATAAAAATACAAAAAATATTTAATAAAAAATAATTTTTTATATCACAATTCATATTCAAAGCAAGTCATAACGTATATAAGTTAAAAACCATAAAATCAAGTGAAACAAAATGATTCAAATTAACTACAACATAATATTTAAGGTAAAACATATTAAATAATAAATATAATTATATAACTATAATTAAAAAATAAATTTGGGGCTAAAAAAATCATAACAAAATGATATTGTTTGGTTTAATTTTTTTAAAAAAACAATTTCACATGGCTAAGAAATATAGAAGATCATCCCAACTAACTTCTATAAATAATAGAGGTAATTTGACATTCAAAATCATGAAGCCTTTTGGTGAACATTGAGTGAACTATTCTTTTACTTCAATCAAGCTCGAATTTTAGGCTTCAATCGAGCTTCTAAATTTTTTTTGAGTTCAAGCCTTTTCGAGTTCAAGTTTCAATATTATATTTCGAGTTCGAGTTAAACTTCATAATTTTTAGCTTGTGAGTTTGAGTCGAGTTGAGTTTACTTTTAAATTTTTCAAGTTCGAGTCGAGCTCAGCAATACTCGAGTTCCACTTGGCTCGTTTAACAAACGTCGTTGTTTGGTTTAATTTTTTAAAACAAAAAACAAAAAATTCGGTTTTTCCGGTTTTCAGCCGGTCCGGTTTGAACGGTTTAGCGGTTCTGGCCGTTCACTAGTAGCGGTTCAACCGGTCTAAATTGAACCAGACTAGGCAACGGTTCCCGGTTGAACTGACCGGTCCGGTTCGATTTTCAAAACAGAGCTCCTGGGCCACTCACTCGTACATTGGAAATTTGGAATGTACACAAATTCGAACTCGATTGGTTTCAATTTGATTTAATTTGATCATATCAAAATTTTTTAAAATAATTAGGTTTAGGTCAGATATGATCAGATATTTTAGAGGATTTGTTTGGCCCATGTTGGGTTTAGTTTAGGGTGAAAAATATCCGACTCGATCTGATTTGAAAAATAATTTAAATTTACTTTATATATTTAGGGATATCTGTAATAATAATCCTCTATATATTATTTTTTCAATTAGATCCCTTTTTATAGAATAGATATATATATATATATATATATATATATATATATATATATATATATATATATATATATATATATATTACGGGTCTAATCATGTTCGGGTTTTATATAAAAAAGTCAGACCGGATTCGGGTTGGGAGAAATTACCCCTAAATTTCGGTCACGTCGAGTTTCGGGTGTATGGTATATATTTTATGGTCGGGTTGACCGAAACGCAACCCATGCCCATCCCTAATCGTTTGTGTATATGTATAGAATACGTATGCACGTATTTGATTTGAAATTTAATAAAATAACCTTTATGATTAAAAATAGTTTTCGTTGTTTGGCATTTTAGTTATATATATTGTACATCTGATTTTAAATATTGGGTTTAACATAAAGTTTTCATTTATTTATTTAGGACCAATTATTTGAATACAACCTACAAGTGGATTAGGGAACTATTGAGGTTGACATTATTGTTCATTTGTGCATCAAATTAATCTCGATTAATCGTAGTATATTCAATGAAAATCAAAGAGCATAACTTAAAAATGCTAATGAAAGGCACAAATCAATTTATTTTAGTGGTTACAAGAATTATTGTTATTCCTAGAAGTCTCAGATTCGAGTATCAATAACGGCAGTATGGGTAATTGAGCGTTTATTGTCAAATGATTGAAAATAATTACTTCATAATCATCTTAAATTAATAAAAAAATACTAATAAAAGATCTAATGTCATGATAATTAACAGTCCATAATAGACCCCAACAAAGGGAGAAATGAATAACTTGATTAAGCAAGTTGCTTAATAATTAAATTAATGCTTTGATGCCATGACAAATCTTTCACAGTTTTGGTTGTCATCCAGCTAAATACTGCAATGCTTTGATTGATCTTCTTTATTTTATGATTGCTATTTCTTCCCCCGCCCATGGGTCAAGTCTTTTTTTTAATTAATCACTGATATCCAATCTATTGATTGATTAATTCAGATCGAGTATTGTAGAGGTGAGAGCGATCCTCCCAACCCAGTTTGCTCTGTTTACAAACGTAAGAATTCGAACCCCTGACCTTATTTTGAAAAAAATTTAAAAGTTTAAGTACTAAAACAGAATAAAAATGATACTTTAGGTACTAAATATGTAGTTTACCCTTGTATCAATTTAGGCCGTGAAAAATGCTGTTTGATTTGATAATAGGTAAAGCACACAAATTGTCACTAATTTATGTTGAAATAGTTTTTTGGTTACTTAAATTTTAAAAGTTATAAAATAGTCATTAAACTTCATCAAACTATTACAAAATAATCATTAAATTTTATTTAACTATTACAAAGTGATCCTTGAACTTATCAGGATTTGTCATTAATTTATAATGTACGGTGATCATTTTATAACAATCGATAAGTTTAATAATTAATTTATAACTTTCAAAACTTTAAAAGCCAAAAAAATATTATTTTATGATATTTTAACGACCATTTGTACATTATCCTTTAATAATTGTTATGAAGTACATGTAGTATTAACTAAATAAGATTTTTTCTTGATTTAATCCTTAAACTGTAATTCAATTAATAATTTATTTATTTAAAACTAATTATATATATATATATATATATATATATATATGCATTCATCATGACAATGATTTTGAGCAAATAAGTATTTACTATTCAAATTTAATCAAAATCAGTTCGGTTCATAAATAGTTGTAGTTAGGACCGTAAACGAGACAAGACAGATAGTGAGTTAACTTGAATTCTTATACATATTTTAAATATTCGTTTTAAATATTCTCAACCATTTGACAATAAACGCTCGATTACCATGCTACAATCACTGGTGTTCGAACCTGTGACCTCTAAGAACAACAATTCTTTACCGGTTGAGATAAAAGCCATATTCCTGCTACATACGGATGATAATGGTAAGCAAGACTTACAAGTATTATTTAGCAGATATATTCTGTTGCCTGTAAGTAGTCCAACTCAAATCCACTCATAGAGAAGACTGTCCGTTCGACTCGAATAGCGTATGCTCTTCTGCTAATGCTCTCTCATTCCCCACAACGGACACCCAACTTTCAGAAATTTTATCCACTTGTCCATTTGACATTTCAACTAAAGTGAAGGCTCGTTTGGTACCATCGGAAACGGATGCTGGCGGCAAGGTCTCGTTTATAGGTCTCACTCTGGGAACTATGGCCCCATTCAGGTATATAATGTCATCAGTCCCGACTACAATCATTTTACGAAGGCCATTACCATGTCTCAATTCCTTGTGCATGTGACCAAAAACGACAAGCGGAATAGAGAAGGCAGCAGTCTCTTTCAAATGGGAGATAGATTGTGCTAGATCTGTACCAGAAAATATTTTTGTTAGCTTGACAAAATGAGGCCATTAATCTATCTCGGCTTAGCCAAACCCAGATAAATTACCTGGATCCCCAAAATCACCACCTTCAAACACCCAATCTTTTCCACAAATGTCATTCAATTCACTGCCAAGACCTGCAAAAAGTAACACCTAACACTTTTTATACGAAAAAACAGAGTGGCCTTAATTAAAGGTTGAATTGGCAAGTCCATACACCTGTGGGTCCATTATGTGCAAGAAGTATAACTAGATGATCTTCTGGGGTCCCAAGTACAGCTTCATAGATTCTCTTGGCACTTGCATCCATATCTTGGATTCCATACCTTAATGACACTCCAATTCGGTAAATTGTAACATACATAAAAAGTCTATGATGAGCAAGATAACACGATTCACAATCCCATTAGAATGGACAGCTTAATTTGTTAGCTCATTAGGTTACTACCTTGCAGACAGAAGCCTTTTCCGGAATATCTGCTGACCCCCACATGAAAACGGCCGTCCGCCAACAACACTGAGCTTTAGTAAAGGGAAGTCCAAACGTTTATAACCTACATGCTCCTGTCCAAGACTATAGCATGAAAGCAACATTATTATTATTATCAACTGATGCCCTTCGAACTAAAATTAAAAATGGTTATAATGTGAAAAAAGGTTATACGGTGATGCATCTAATTAACTTTTTCCATGTTCGCATAGCTAGCTACTTTATCCTTCTTCCTAACCATGAAATTATGTGATGGATTACAGAAACATGTATTCTCAAAATTTCTTTTCACAGGTCAGCAAAGCTCACCATTCTAGCTGAAGTTGAACTTGATCCTTCCCCCTAACCATGGAAATATGTGACGTATTAGAAATCATTAGATTGTCTAATGCATAGCTTGCTACTTTAGACATGCACAAGAATCACAACAACAAAATCCAAACACATCCAACAGGCATATTAGTCAATCCATTGTGCATGAGTAACTTACTTGGAAGAAAACTGTTGAGTGCTCCAAGAATCATGATTTCCCAGAATAACTGCTTTTGGAAAGTTGAGAGCAGCTACATTTTGAACTAGTTCAACATTCTCATTACCAAAATCACCTGAATAAATCAAAAGCACGTGAACAAGGAAAAAAGGGAGAGGCAAAAGAATTACAGCCTATAGGGTTAGATTTTGGGAAACAAATGTTACAAGTTGTTCAGGTAGTGCAAGAGCTAGATATTAGCTGCATGAATTACATGCCGAAGCTACAATTATCTTTTCTTTTAAATGAATCACAATTATGGTGTACCAGACATATCCAAGAGTGTCAAATGCCAATAGACTCTAGCCTCAACCCGGTTACAATGCTTGTCTCCTTTCTACTCACCAATTGGAGTCGGCAAACAAATACTCCAAAAACGAATACTCATAGCACACATTGAGTCGATAGACACTGAGGAAAGGGGAACCTGCCTGTGAAGAGCACCAAATCCGGCTGCATTTTCACAAAAATCTCTTATCAGAGAGGTACACAAGATCTATGTGCAAACTTTCAACCTTCAAAAGAGTTCATGTAAAGCAGAAAAAGCTACTAAAAACAAATCTTTAATTGGATGGAATCTTTTTAAACAATCAATACGATCGATGAAGTGCAATCATACAATTTGTACGATTTCATTTAACACACGTAATCATGCAATCTAAGGTTAAGATTCTCAAAGCTTGAGCGCCGAGTTAATTACAAGCACCAAAATCGCTCTAGCAGAAACTAAAGTAGAACCCTTATTTTTTATTCCTCTCTCAAAATTAAAACTTTTGTTATAACTTCAGTACTTATTAAATTTCCAAACAAAAAAAAATTACCTTGAGAAATTGAAGTGCCTTGGTGTCTTCTTCAAGGTCCCAGTCATCGTGCTTCAACAGAAACCCAAATTTAGAAAGAAAAAAAAATCAAAAGGAAAATTCCAATATGATACATAAGATTAAATAGTGAAAACTGAAAAGGAAACTGACAGAGGAAAGGGGTGAACTTACGACGTCTCCGACGACGGCGATTCGAACAGGAGAAGAGGAAGCCATCGGAGGACAACAAGGCAGGTCTCTGGCTCAGGCTGAGCGGGAGACGAAGAGCAAAAAAAAAACAGAGAGGAGGCGCGTGGATCAAACAACTATTCCATCATTAAGAGAGTCAACCGTTTATTCAACTTTGAATTGGCGTTTGATTTCACGAGAATGTATACATATTATATATAATCTTTTGAATAATTACACGCGTACTCATTAAACTTTACTTTCTATTATTTCACTTATTATATTTTTAATTTTTTTAATTTAATCACTGAATTTTAGAGATTAAATTTTTTTACCACTCCATAATTTATTTCTTAATACCATCATGACCTGGTATTATTTTATTAATTTCTTAATTAATTAATATTTTATTAATATTATTTTTATATATTTTTTATTATGCCCAACCCCGTCTTCTCTTCAACGTTCTAATCTCTCCACCATCTTTTCTTTTCCAAATTTCCTTTAACCAAACAAATCATAGATAATCCCTTCAAGCAAAAAATGCAAAAAGAAAACCCTTCTTCCTTTGGCACTTAACAAAGGACGAAAAAACCCAAATTCAAACCTCAATTCATCAATGGCATCTTTCTCCCCTATTTCAAAAACCCAAATTCTAAATAGGATATATTGTATCCTCAAAAAACACTGACGTAACTTCCACAACAAAGGAGAAATTCTTCCATTAGATAGCTTACCGATGCACTAAAAGCACCTCGTCACAATGGTCGGTTTGGGGCACCAATCTCAGTGGACCAAGAATAGTGGGTACCCATGCTTTGATTGCCTTCATGAACTCCCATGGTGTGAATCAAGAAAAAACTGAAGATGTTTCCATGAAGGTGCTGCCATGGTGAGGGATGGGTGGGGGTTATAATTTGGGAATTAGGGTTTGAGTTATTTGAGGTGCTTTTTAGATTGAAATTTTGAGTCGTTGACCTCCGAAGAAGGTAGCTGGTGTTAGTCAGAACGAAAGTCGACATGGTGACCAGAATCTGGGTTTGTATAAGTTGAGGGGAGGAGAGACAATGGGACGAGCGAGGGGAGGAAATTAGAGAGACGATGGGAGGAAGGAAGAGGAAGAAAAAGAAAGAATGAATGAAAATTATTTTTTAATTATTTTTTTTGTTTTTTAATAATTAAAAAATATTTAAGTAATCTAAGTCATAATCTCGTTAGAGAATTAACGGTCGAGTGATTAAAAAAAATTTAACGTCTAAAGTTTAATAAATAAATTAAAAAAATTAAAATTACGATAAATAAAATAAAAAAGAGAAAGTAAAGTTAAGCGTTTACCCTAATATTTTTACATGTTAATCAAATTTTAGCAATTAAAGACTGAAATGAGCTTGTTTTAAAAAATAATGTTTTAAAATAATAACTCTTTACGTTTACGACAAGCAATTGCGGAGAAAACAATGGTAAATATTTATATTTCTTTCGAATCTTAACGGGCCGGCCTTTCTAACATAATCATGTTAACTAATAAAAATCAGACACCACTAACTCTGTCTTAATCGCCAAGGGACATTAACTTCCTTTTAAATCATGAAATTTAATACCCATTTTTATAAAGATTATAGTTTTTTAATCTAATTCAATTGTATTACTCAATTTTTACTAGATTTGATATTACTCTGTGTTAATCGCCAGGGGACTGCATATTATTATGCCCCACAGGAGAACTTAATCCCTGTTGAACACGCAAGTTAATTACCATGCATTTCATTTTTGAGATGAAAAAAAAACAACCACCCATTTTGGCCATGAATTCATTTTCATCTAAAGTTGCAGCTAAGGGTTTTGTTGATTTGCAGGCATATGAGCTGCGGACCGATGAACGAGGCCCCGAGTTCATCGATGCATCGCTCGATGATTCGTTTTCGACATGTAAAATAGTTTGATGTATGCATTGCTTCGTATCCAAGAAAACCCAGATGGTAGACCAACCATGTTAGAAGCTTTCAGTGTGCTTAAAAATGATTCTATGGCGGCTACTACTCCTAAAAGAAGATGAAGCAACAAGAAATTTGGTCATTCAATGATCCACAGATTTCACTATTGGAGCGCCGGCGAGACTGCCTGTTTCTGGAAGATAGCAACCACCAACAACAAAATTTTGCTGATTTTGTCATGATATAATTGCAAACACATGAACTATTCTTTCGTTTTAATATTATTTAGTATCTAAAAAAATTCATTTACGAACTAAATTAACTTAGTGGTTAAAGAAATAGTTTTTATTCCTAAAGGTCTCGAGTTTGAGCACTAACGACTACAGCAGAAGTGATCGAGCGTTCATTGTCAAATGATTAAATTTTTATAGAATATATACTAATTCATAATCACATTAATTTATTAAAAAAATCATTGAATAAGGCACCATGAGACACATTACTTAATAAGTTCACATGTACCTGCTTCTTATAATAATGATTTCTCTATCTTGATAACGAGATAATTGTGCATAAGGTCCCAAACCATGTTCCACATTATAAATTAATTTCTAAATTATATAATCTATACCAATCTTCAAACTATGAACCTTCTAGATTGATCTTAAATTTTAAAAGATTTTATATCAATCCTCAACTTATTAGTATCATTCTATTTTGATCATTTCGTTAAGATGTCATTAACTCTACTAGTTACAAAAATTAATCTATTTTTTTGAAGTTCTTGAGAATTTATCTCGTGATTTTCTAAAAATTCCGAGGACCTTCAAAAATAAATTATTTTTTTAGGTCATGAGTTCAATTCTCAAGAATTAAGACCTTCAAAATTGGATTAATTTTTTAACTAGTACAATTAACAACACATTAACATAAGGACCAAAATACAATGATACTAATTGAGAATATATATAGAATAGTTTAAATTTTAGTGACCAACTTAGAATAAAATCATAGTTTATGGATTAATATATAATATTTAATTTAAAAAAAATTGATTTGAAATGAATGTCATAGTTTAAGGATCTCCTACACAATTAAATTTCTTTAAAAAAATTAATTAATATGATCAAACATAACTCTCAATCATTTGATATTGAACACTCACAAATCTGATATTCTTGGCACACGAAGTCAGAACCTCAAAGAATAATAATAATTTCTATCGAGACCGCTTGATTCGTGTTTATTTAAAAATCAAAGATATATCTTGTTGAATATTTCCATTGACAAACCGCTGATATATATATATATATATAAGAGTTCTCCATTTGTCACTGCCTTCACATTCACATCCATTTCATCTCGACAAGCAAACGCGGGTACCCAGACAAATACAAAAGGCCAATTATATAAGTCTCAAACGCATACTGACTACGAAAAGGTTGTTCTGTCTTTTTATTTACTGTTGTTTTGAACAGTTCCTATATAATATATATGTTTTGTCTGTGTATATAAACATGTGTTCTTTGATCCTCTGAGAAGTCACTTGCAATAATGGCAGCCCTCGTCAAATTCTTTTTGCTCTTTTCCCTTCTTCATATCGTCTTCTTAACAATGTCTACAAGGTCAGTTGTCATGGCGTCGCCACCGGCCGTCAAAGGAGCTTATTATTCTTCAGACCCGACGGTTTTCCCACCATCGGCCATAGATACATCCTTGTTCACTCATATTTACTATGCTTTTCTCATGCCAAGTAACGTCACTTATAAATTCGAGATATCAAGCTCGACAGCTCTACTGCTGTTAAATTTCACCACCACCCTGCTCCACAGGAGTCCTCCGCCGGCAACCCTTTTCTCCATCGGTGGCGGCGGTTCTGATTCGAATCTGTTTTCTTGCATGGCGTCGGACACAAAGTCACGTAAAGCTTTCATAACTTCGGCTATGGATGTCGCACGAAAGTTCGGGTTTGATGGGATGGACTTGGACTGGGAATATCCTAGCAACCCCAAAGAGATGAAAAATTTAGCCCTTTTGTTTAAGGAATGGCGACGAGCTATCAACGTTGAGGCGGCTAAAGAACCAGGCCGTGCTCCTTTACTTCTTACGGCGGCCGTGTATTTCTCGGTCGACTTTTTCTTAGATGCAGTCGACAGAAAATACCCAGTCCGGGCTATTAATCAAAATCTGGATTGGGTTAATGCAATGTGTTACGATTATCATGGTGGATGGAACACTTCGATTACAGGAGCCCCTGCAGCGCTTTATGACTCGAACAGTAATGTGAGTACCAGTTATGGTCTTAGATCATGGATCAAAGCTGGGGTTGATAGGACCAAACTGGTTATGGGATTGCCACTTTATGGGAGGACTTGGACATTAAAGGACCCGAGTTTTCATGAGATCGGATCGACTGCAGTTGCAGTAGGGCCAGGAGATGCAGGGGCGTTAACGTTTATGCAGGTAGAAGAGTTCAATAAGAAGAATGGTGCCATTATAGTGCATGACATGGATAGTGTATCGACATATTCTTATGCTGGTTCGACTTGGATTGGGTATGATGATGATATAGCAGCAATGTTGAAGATTGGGTTTGCACAAGCACTTGGGATTCGTGGATATTTCTTTTGGTCTCTTGGTTCTGATAGCCTGTGGAAAATATCTAGACAAGGTAGTAAAATGGCAATTTTTTTTCTTTTACTAATTGTATTATGATGTAGTTAATTAAAATTTTGACTTCTTGGGGTTTGATCGATGTTTTCGCAGCTTCAAGAGCGTGGGTTGTTGGTGAATGAAGATTGAAGCTTTCTTGGTATCTGTACAAGCACTACCAGAATGGAACTGTTGTGGAAAAACATGGTTTAAAGCTATATATAATATAATCCTTCATTGAGTACCAAATCATTTTCTTTGCTTTGCTTAAAATAGCTTCAACAATGGAAAAATAAATAAATAAATAAATATTAATGGATGTAGTATGTATAAACCATCTCAGGACAACAAAATTGCAGCCTTAATCAGAGAAAAATGTTCAGTTAAATCAGTTATGAAATGAGGCAGCTCCAAGGTTGATGCGGTTAAGTTTTCCACAAGGTCTTGTCCTGTTGACAGATGAATAAAATGAAGTTTCTCATCTTTCATTTACTACTTTCAAGTCCATAACAATACGCGTAGGGAATGGGAGCATTTACCTTATGAAATCAGAAAACTCGCAAATACATACGAAAAATGCCAACACTAGCTTTGCTTTTCTCTCACCCATTCGACAAAATTATCCAAGATCAAGGGCCAGGCTTGGTTTGCATCATAGTTTTGCAGATCTGGAAAACTAATCTGCTAGTAAGGATCGAAAGTCATTATTAATGCCTCAGATTGATGGAGGGAAGGGGAAAAGACAAATGTCTCTCCATCAAATATCATACATAGTTTAGTTCTATCAAATGCAATAAAAAAAGTATGCATGTCAACAATTACAAAATGAATTCAGGGCCAATTATTTATCTTTTTATATGCCATTTTTCCTTTGCCCATTCTTCCTTTTGGCAGGCAACAATATTCAAATGCAAGGGGAAAGAAAAATTATGCTATTGAGTTTTTTTTTGGGGGGGGGGGGGACTAGTACATTTTCAAAAGACTCACCTCTTTGCAAAAACGAAGAAAATTTATCCACTGGTCTGCATTTATAACTTTGTAATCATTCTGGACCTGCCAAAAAATCAAAGTCCAAGCATCATAACCATGCATGGAGCACATGTTGTGATAATAAAGAGAATCTAATCAGAGCATTTTGTTCGCTAAAGACTAAAGAGACTTGACTGCCTACCTTCAGATATTCAACTAGTGAAGCAACCTGACGACGAAATTGGACCCCTAGAACAAGATTCAACAATTCACAGATGCTTTCAATGTCCACACTCTTTTGCTTTTCCTCTGGAGTAGTGGATAAATGTTAAGACTTTTATTAAAAAGTAATCCTATAAAGTGAATCTGTGCATGGAGGGAAAAAGGGGCTGATTAATTAATTAACAGGAACCTGTCAGGCAATATCGGAAAGCATAGGTATAGAAATCCTCGTAATTCGATGGCTTTTCCACCTATTTTTCAGATACAAAATATCAAATCAGTACTCCAACCAAACTTCTTACTTCCGAGGGAAGATAGAGATATCCTACTTAGGAGATTTAACTCGTCTTGATCTATTTTATATTTTATAAGTCTGATTGTTTCCAGGACTTCTGAATATTTTGAGTTGTGTGCTATGTTTCCTACATCAATTTGTCCATCAGAAAATGAGTTTAAAATAGTTGCAATAACCATTGCAGCAGATACAAATACCTCTTTCTCCAGTTTAGGAAGTTCTTTTTTCAGTTGTGAATCAACCCCCAATGCTTTCAGGCCAGTTTGCCACTCATCCTGGTTCAGTGCAAAGGAAAGGAAAAAGTGGTCATTTATTTAATGGAAGTTAACGATCTCTATTATGGTATCCCATTAGAGTGTAACAAGTCATATGAGTAGTGTCTTTACTTACCTGTGTAAAATAGCCCTGCTTTCCAGCTTTTAATTTCCTGAGATATGCAGAATACATATCGTTAGAAGAACCTCTCACCAAACGGGGCCCAATCATTGTCCACCAAATACACACCAAGCTAGCATCAATATCCTCACATCAGTGTAATCCACGCCTAGATCTGCACATAGTGCTTCAATACCTTCTGGACTGCTCAAGCAAACCAAGGGTATTAAAAAAGGATACACAAGCAATCATCTAAATAAAATCTCTACTTGTGCTTCCAGTGGGGCATATGTTAAATTTTTCAGGCAAATTACATTTGTGACAGTTTATTGCCTCACATCAAAAGATCAAAGTTTCTTTAACAATCAGATCCTTCAAAAAAAAATGGCATAGCTCTTTCTTTCCAGTGAAACTTATCACTTTTTGACCCAATGAAATATCTCCACATAACATACAATAAAATGTGAGAGATTATGTTCAAACAACAATTTAAGAAAGTTCACAAGCTTTTCATTGACAATATGTTCAAACGACAATTTAAAAGAAACGATAATTAGATGTAACACCTCTAAAAAACATAAGTTGAGAAAGATGTTTGACCTTGAACAATGATTAACAGCATGACTTGGATAATATAATAAATTTCTTCGGCCTTTAATTATTGTGTATTCATCAATGATGACACCAAACACCCATTTAGCCAGAGCAAAAAGTTGATACCATCATATGAGTAGCTCTAGAAATATAAAGGATGTGGACAGAATGTACTTATTCAATCATGCCTAATGAACTATTTACATGCGTATTGAACAAGCGATCTGTTTTTCCCATCCCCTTCGTTTGAGCTTTATTTGAGACTGAAAAAGGAGTAGCATATCTAGTAAGAATACCAGGCACCTTACCAGAAGAACACGAAAGTTTACCTGATTATACATAGTAAAGCGGGCATGTTTAGGGGGAAATTCCAACAATCTTAAACCACCACCATTACCATTATTTATCTAATCAAAAAATTATAGTCAGATTACTACTCTACTGAGACCCTGTAAGGCTATCCACACCACCAATTAGGGGCAGAACAAAAAGACAAATATTACCAACTACAGGAAAAACGATGCTGTTGGTTTGTTATATCGAAAATATAACAGATTAAATGATTATAGTCAATTTAGAACTATCATAAATAAAAAGCAAATTCCTTTCTGATGTGGAAGAAAACGATCAATAAAACAGTAAAATTATGACTGAAACACGAGTAGGAAGGATGATAGAACTCAAGAAAACTTAGGATCATAAAAAAAATTCTAGTTTTACTATTAATTCAAAGAAAATAACAAGAATAACTATTTTGGGCTAAATATAACTAATAAACTTTAAAGTACTTAATAACTTAAGGTTTTGCTTAGTTGAATGACAGAATAGGAGGGAAGGAGGGATTATGTTTGGTAAAAAAGAAGAGTGAGAGAACATAAAATGTGAATGATGATCATTTTTCTCTTGTGTTAATCCCTCATTTCAATTTGGAGAGAGAAAAAAATGTGCGCTCATACAAAACTATACATTTTTCAAAGTTTGATTTCTTTATTCAAATATTTTCAACTCTAGCAATTAATAGAAAGAAAATATAATTATCTTTCAATTTTTTCATCCTTACAACTAAACAACACAATCGAATTAAAAAAATATATATTTTACATATTTGCACTTTGCTAACCATTTAATTTTCTACACTTTCAAATTTTTTCCACTCTATCAAACAAAATCTAATACTAAAAAATCCCTATTTTTAACGTAACAGACTCCCCTACTTGATATTTTCTCTTTAACTTGCTGAGGAAAAACCGAACCTATAATATCAATTATAACATGAATTCATTAAAAGGGAGTATTACAAATTTTCAGTTTAATTTATTCACTTTTCCCGCGGTTTCTTAAAAAAAACAATTAGAATAGAATAATCTTCATTCACACACCAACAAACCAAAAGCACAAAAAAAACGGCAATTACTGTAAAGAATTAATCGGGGATTGAACAATTCTCGCTTTTTTTTAAATCCATTTAACATTTTTCTCTTCCCGCGCTTTCTCGTATAGAAAACCTTAAAACATAGCAAAACCGATTCTCTTTTCTCTAGAAAGAAACGGAAACCAAAAAAGGGAGTCGTACCAGAACGACCGTCGGATGATGTGACGGATGAGGAATTGGGCGGGGCAGATTTTCGCTTAGATGCGCGAGGAGGCATTGGCGTTAAAAGAGATCGGATTGAATCCAACGATGGAGAAACTACGACCACTTGATTTGATGACCGATTGACTACGGCGGAAAAGGGAACCCAGAACCCTAGATCCAATAATATTTAAGGAGATGCAGAGCGACGCTGTACTAACAGAGGATTATATGTCGAGATTCGTGAGAGATACTTGGAGTAGCGTTTGAGCTCGAAGAAAGTTCAAAAACAAAAACCTAGTAATATTTAAGATCGAAACCTTTGGACGCGCCAAGCTACTGCACGTGGAGGGTAAGCTAAGATTTGAAAAAATGATAAACTGCATATTTAGTACCTAAACTAATAATTTTAATCTGTTTTAATACCTAAATTTTTAATTTTTTTCATAAGCATACATAAATATCTATTTATACAAATAATCAATTGATTATAAAAAAATTATTTAATAAAAATATATTCAAATTATAATTTTTTTACTTTAAATAAACATAAAAAATAAATGTATTCCTTAATTCCCTCAATTTTCTCTTAACTTAATTTCTTCATTAATTTTAGTTAAATTAAATTTGGATGGCATGAACCAAGCTATCTTAGTGGTCAAATATAATAATATTTTTTTAGATAAATTAAAATCAAATAATTTTAATTTTAGTTAAATTTCTTCATTAATTTTAGTTAAATTAATTTTATCGTGGACATGATCAATGCTAAGCTTTCGGGTTAGGCAGCTCAATCTCTTTCCATGGCTGGCCGTATAACTACTGCTAAGGTTGTTATTGGTGCGATTTCGGTATATTTTATGCAAACAATGGCCCTTCTAAAGCGTGTCTGTAACGACATTGAAAAATGCATCCGTCGTTTCTTATGGGGCTCCTCTAATGCCGAGATTAAGATCTCGCTCATTAATTGGGAGGCGTTATGCCAACCCCGAGATCGTGGAGGCCTAGGTGTTATTCGGACTCATGAGCATAATGTGGCTTTTTTAATGAAAATTGGCTACGCCCTTCTGACTAAAACCGAGGCATATTGGATTCAAATTTTATGTCTTAAATATAACATTTTGAATCCATGTGTTAGATCAATCTCTCTCACGATTTGCTCCACAATGTGGCATGGTATATCCAACATTTGGTCATCCCTCTTGCCGAGCCTCTTTTGGTCATTGAGGAATGGTTTGAAGACTAAATTCTGGGATGGCGTATGGCTCCCGTCTTTTGGCATTCTTCGCCCCCATGCTATTAATCCGTCGCACATTGATGATAATTTATATGTGTCAGAAACTGCTCTCCCTAATGGTCTATGAAATGAAGCACTCTTATCCTCGTTGGTTACTCCTAAAGCTCTTAGCCACATTCTCGGCACCAAGGCCCCTCATTCAGTCGATCCTGACGACACCATAGCTTGGCGGTGGACTCCCACCCATAACTTTGAACTCCAATATGCTTATGCTAGTATTTGTGCTGTGAATTGGAATGAATCCAACGCCACTTGGAAATTCATATGGTTCATTCCCGTGCCTCAACGCCTGCGTGGCTTACCCTTCACCGTAAGCTAATGATAAATTGTGAGTGTAACCGAAGAGGTCTCTCGGCTGATGCCTCCTGCCATTTCTGTGGTGCCGCCCGGAAACAATCATCCATGTTTTACGTGATTGCCCGCAGGCCCAGATTCTTTCGATGCAACTCTTGCCCAATATCTCTCATTCGACCTCTTCCAGGATGATCTTGAGGTTTGGATTCTCTCCAATTTGAGGAATAGCAATCGTAACTCAGGAAATGGACCTGCTTGGTTTTTGTTTTTCGCCTCTTTAAATTGGCAGCTCTAGAAACGACGAAATGATATGCTTTTTAAAGATGTCTCGACACCTCATTGCGCTTACAACTGGGCGTTGTATTAAAAGCAAGCACACTTCACTCCGACGTCTACCCTTCATCCAGCCCTGAGTGATATCGCTTGGACAAAACCTCTGTCGGGTTGGATGTGCCTCGACTCGGATGGCGGCGTTAATCCTCCAACCGACATTGGCACTGCTGGTGGCGTCCTTCATGACGACGATGGAACCTGGATTCATGGATATAGTCGGACTATCGGCCATGCGTCAGCTTTGCAGGCAGAACTCTGGAGTATTCATGAAGGCCTTCTCCTAGCTCGAAGCCTTGGTATAGAGCGTCTGGAAGTCCAAACAGACTGCAAGCAAGCAATCTCTCTACTCGACGACAAGACTGCAACCAACAACCCTATTTCCCTCGTTCGATCCATCACCGCCTTATGGAAACACGCTTGATGTACCGTTTCCGTTGGATTACCCGATCTGCAAACGACGTCGCTGACAAGCTCGTGAAAATGGCTCCACATACGGTGGCACGAACGGAGTATTATGGAACCCCCTCGAGTCTTGAAGATATTCTATCTAGTGACAGATGAGTATCCCCACCGCAACCTGCAGCTCTAGCCTAGTTTCTTTAGGCCCTTTCAATTAAAAAATATCAAATAAAGAATATCATGTTTTAGATTGAGGTCAAAATGATAAAAAAAAAAAAACCCAACTCATCCATGCGTTGTCATCCCTAATTTTAACATTAAGATAATTAAAAACAAAAGGTGATTAAATAAGATTTAAATTTTGGGAATATTATGGGTGGGGAAAAACCCGAAAAATGGGTGGTTGAGAATTATTTTGGGATTTAGGTTTGAGAATTATTTTGGGATTTAGGTTATTTGTTACTCTGCACGTGAAACTCATCACATGAAGTCGATGAGTTTCATAAAATATATTAAAAAATAAAACTCATCAAATGAAATGAATCATAATTGTATGAAACTCGTGTTTCACGTGAAATAAAACTCATCACATGAAGGCGATGAGTTTCACCCTCTACGTGACGAGTTTCACGTGTACCATAGCAAATGGATTAGATACCAAATAATTTTCAACCATCCCTACATTTTAGTAATTTTTTTCACCTGCATTATTTAGTTAAAGAACCCGATTAAATGAATATGTTTATTTTTTAAATTAATCTAAAATAATTATAAAATAATATTTATTTAAAGATAACTCTCAACTATTTAATTTAAAATACTCATTCCTCTAACATTCTTATACTTGAACCGGAGGGTTCAAAAAATATTAATAACGATTAAATGGATACGAGAGAAAATGATTATTAAGAGAAGTGATCCACTAGATTGTAAATCCCAGTATCATTTGGGCCAACAATCATAGGAAAAAAAACCGTCAAATTCATAGTCCACGAAAGGCCTAACAGTACAAACCCTAAAAGTTCCAGATTCAGCACAAATATATTAGGTTTTCACGTTTCTGTTTGCAAAGCTCTCACTCAGCAGCTTGAGGACCTTTGCGCCGCTTTCATCTCAACAGCGGAAGTGCCAAAAAATGGTGTTAACTCCACCTTCATTGCCTTAGATAATAGTTTGGCTATTCATTTTCAAGCTTGAATTGCTATGATCTGTGTTTTCATTTTTCCTTTTCTTCAAATTGTTGGGTATATATATCTCTGTGTAAAGAAAAGTTAAGAGTCTAAACTTTGAATGGTTTAATTTGACAGCCTTCGCACAAGACCTTCAGGATCAAGAAGAAGCTGGCCAAGAAGATGAGGCAGAACAGGCCCATTCCTTACTGGATCCGCATGCGCACCGACAACACCATTAGGTCTATATCTTCTTCATTTTTTTGAATCTTGCTTACAAGTTTATGTCTTTTCTTACTTTTAAGATTTTTCAAGAGTATTTATTGATTTTCCCCCTTTTTTTATTCTAGGTATAATGCTAAGCGTAGGCACTGGCGCCGTACCAAGCTAGGGTTCTAAGTCCGATGTGCTTGTTTGTTTCAAGCTTTTCTTTTACGTTTTCTAAGTTTATTTTCAGACTTCCGTGTTATTTGGGATTTAAAATTGTGAACCTTTAGGGACCTTTTTATTAAAGATTTTGATGAGATTGGTAGCAACTTTGTTTAGTTTGATTTTATATTGTCTCTCATCTTTATTTGAGTGCATGATATTGAACTTCTCATTGCTGGTTGCTTTAATTTACCTTTTTATATGTTAATCATTGATCATCGAGTGATTGTATTTAGTTTATTTAAAGCTAAACCACTGTGGTATTAGGAATTAATGATCTTGAAATTATGTAATATGGTTTTTCTTTAAGCCAGAAATTTGAGTGACGTGAGTCTTTTCTAGGGAGCATATCATATTCTAAAATCGATCATTATGATGGATAATCCTTAGTTTAGAATTGGAAGAGGATGCCTTTTTTTTAGCTTGTGTTACTGTATTTAAGGTTATTGTGATGAGTTGCGTTTTGAAAGGGAGAATGGTTTGTTGTCTCTTGGCAATGTTATCATTTTGGTAGTTTGAATTGGAGATTAAGTTTTGCAGGTAGTGACGTTTGGTAGTGACGTTATGCAATTAACTACCGTCGGCGTTACATTTAGGTAGTTTTTGTGGCATTACATTTGCTTCGGAAAAGCAGAGTTTGTAAACTTAGGCTTAAGGAATGAATTTGAACTGGAGAGTTTGTAAACTTAGGGGGTGTTTGGTTCAAGGAATGTGGGATTTTCCATGTTTGATTGGCCGGGAATCTTATTCCCGGTAATGTTTTATTACCAATAGTAGATTTTTTGGGTATATTACTGGGAATGTCATTACCTCCCTTCCCTTAGGTATTGAAATATTACCGGCGTTTTGGACTAAAATATTATTAAAATTTTATTTTTTTTCAAAAATATCCTTCTTCTATCATTAAATAATAAAAATTCTACGAAAGTTAAATTATAAATTTATCTTTAAATTATTTTAGATTTACAAAAAAAAATTTATAATTAAAATTTTATATGAAGTTCAGGGATTAATTTTTTTTTTACCCTTTTACTAAACCTTTTTTATATTTTTAATTTTGTAAAAAAATTTATATAAATATTATGAATTTAATTTTTTAAAGAAAATATATAAATATTTTACAATTTGTAATATTATACAAATATATAATAAGGATAATTTGGTCAAATATACATTCCAATAATCTTTTATTCCTTTAACCAAACACGATAATTTTACATTCCTGTTAGACCAACCAAATACAAAATACAATATTTCCAGTAATCCTATTCCCTGATAATCTTTTATTCCCACTGATAATCTTACATTTCGTGAACCAAACGCACCCTCAGATTTACGTAGGTTATGATTGATGGATGGCTTGTGTTCAGAATGATGTCAATACTTTAATTTTTGGGTTAAATTGATCCATATCTAAACCCTAACCCAGTGTGAACTAGAGACGGAATATGCAAACATTAAACTGCCTTCAGTTGTGATAGAAATATTACGTTTGAGTTTTAGTATGTACTGTTTAATGGCCGGTTCTGTAGTACGAAAGGCTGCCGGATGTTGCAATAAAAACTCTCCGCTAGAAACAGGGCAACGTATGGCTAAATAAACATTGTTGATTGAAGCCAATTGCTCTTTCAATAAATCTAATAAAATTAAGCTGAGATACCAATTAAGAGGATAAATGATTTAAGATGATAAAATTAAGCCGATTTTAAGATGACTTCAATTGAAAGAGACCCAAGTTCATTTCTCCATTGAAAACGATTTATGTTAAAATTACTAAATTTTTATTATATTTGAGATACCATTTAAGAGGTGAAATGTTTTCATGGTAAAATCATATTTATTCGAGTTCAAAGTCCACATTTAATTCTCTATCTCGACTAAATTCAAATGTTGGCCTCCATGTAAAAGGATCTCCATTATCTCCAGGTTAACTAAGTCAAATTGATCTTATTGTAGGTACCCTTCATGTTTTAGGTACCACAATGCACCTTCATGCTCAGCGGCTGCCTTCTTTGTGGTCCGAGGACTGCTGAAGCACTCCAAGATCATATCCAAGGCTTCTTCGATTTCTATAATTACTCTGTAAGTGAACCCGCGAAAGAATATGAATATAGGGGTTGAGTACAGATTCAAGGAAGAGAGCAGTAATTCGAAGTTCCAGGCTTTCGTTCTATCTTAAATGAGACTTTTGAGCCACAACAATAATTTCTTATAGATGTGCGGCGTACTTACGATCTCAAATGGCTCGGTCCTTCCTCTTTGCAGCATTCAAACAAAGGGGGTTTCCAACAATTGATGGCACAGATTTCGTGTAACTGTGATCTCGCAGTATGAGTATGTGATTCACCTGAGAAGTTAAGAGATGAATAAGATAATTGTTCCACACTGATTACTGATAAAAAGTGTAACAATCATTGACCTTTGGATGGCGAGTCAATCCCACAACTACTTGATGCTGAATTTCCTGCTTTTGCTTCGAAAGAATGCAGAGGTCTGCTACTAGGCGAGGTGCAAGGTGAAACAAGAGAGGAAGTTGCCTTATTAGTGGAAAGGGTTTCTGGGTTGCAATAATCGTCAAGAGATTCTTGCAATTTCATGTTTACAAATGCAGCGATGTCGGAACAGCGACATAATCGGTGTTTCATCAAATCCAATCAGCTTGGCTTCAGCTTTGATGCTTCCCTTTAAAGCTTCCTCTAAGGAATTTCATTTGGGTGCATATCCTAGAGCCTGTATGTTCAAAAACAACAATCCCCCGGGTTGAAGTCGCATATTCACAATCATTTTGTCGATGAGCAATAAAGGAACCGAAGACAGGTAAATATCCAAAAATAATATTCTAAAGGTATCAAGAAGAGGAAATAGGAAAGTATCAGGGCATGATTGCAGCGGAAGTTGCTATTGGCAAGACTATCAATGATGATGTCATTCCTGTTGTGGAGAAATTTCAAAAGGTAAGCTTGACAGGTCTTTATTTACCCTCAAGTAAATCTGGTGTATCACACTGTTCTTGTGTTTCTGTTTTATTTGGTGTATCTGTTAGTAAACCTGTTCAATAATGTGTGATACAGAAGAAAGAAAGGACACTGAACCGGAAGAAAAGGCAAGAGATGCTCCTGAGTAGCTTTAGAAGTTCTTGTGCTGGTATGACTCGCACATGTCGCAATCATAGGCCTATCAGTTACACTTTTGGTATGTCGGAAACTTCTTTCCTGCAATTGTTCCAATCCAATGATCTGTCATATATTATTGATGAATTTCAACATTTATCCATAAACATGTGTAAATTGCTATGTATATACATATCTTTAGCTTAACTGAATTATGAATTGCACACTAGAACGGTCAAGTTAATAACTTCACTTATATGTTGGGTGCTTGGGAATGATGAAACTTACATGAGTTTATCTTTCTTTTTGGCCATCTTCTTAAATGGGTTTAGCTATAGTTGAGTATAATTTACGTTCTACTTTTTAAAAGGAAAAATAAAGGTTCTTTCCTTCATTTGATAGGGTGGGAAAAGGAGGGAAGGAAACCGAGTGGACTTGCACCTTTCCTTCCCTCCAAATCCAATACTTCCGATTGTGGGATGAAAACACTCTTTCCAGCTTAATTTAACAATTTTGTTTACAGCTTCTTACTTTTCTTTTCCTTCTATTTTCCACCACACATCCAACAGAACGAAGGAAATATATCTTTCCATCCTCTCCTTTTTCCCACCTTTTTCATTCCCCCTCCATTTTCCTTCTGATCAAACATAGGGTAAAGCTTAAGCTGGTCAGTCAGGTGTAGCTGAATCTTACTATTGTACTGATCTTATTGTGCTTTAGTCTAGGTAAACTGTAGCATTTGTTTTAATCAAAAGCACAAAGATCGACTTATGATGGGTTTATAATCATGCAGATGAATATGATCGTGCTATCGACGAGGCTATAGAAATAACAAAGTAAGACTTGTTTAATCTAATTACATTGGTTGTGTATCTTCATCTTCTTAGTTATCTTCACTGATTTAGTCATATATTCCTCTATTACATGTAAAAAATGCATAGGTCTGGGTCTCTAAGTAATAGTAGGATCCCTAAACAAAACTGAACTATTTATTTATTTCGTTATGAGAATTGTTAAACTGATGGTTACGGAACACGTCTGCTGCCCCTTTCTGGCTTTTGTGATAGATACTTCATATATACTTGTTTTTGTATTGTTGTGTCCTGGTTCAATGAAATTGCTATAAAACCCCAATGAATATTATTGTACTAGAAAACCTTTTGCTTTAAAATTTTCTCTGAGGTAAGAGGTTAACACCAAAGAGTGATTTCTGCTTGAACTGAAATGGCCTTTAGGAATATCCTTCAGAAGGGAGGTTACAGTTGCAGTAAACAACCGATTTGGTCTAATTCTTTTTCTTGGATGGCTTAACCATTTATTGGTTATGACTTCAATCTCGATACAGGAGAAGGAAAACAATTGAGGAGCAAAGCCAGGGGCAGAAGCTTCCAAGACAAACTTTTGGCTCCAATGGAGGTTCATATGTGGAGGGCACTGTCTCAAAAGACAGTTCAGATGGGAAAGCAAACTCCATGGGTAGTGAGACTGAAGATGACAAGCTACAAAAAGCTGGTGATAATGGTAATGAGAAAGAGGATAATGATGATGATTATAGTAGCGAAACAGACGGTGATGTCAACAATAGTAGCAACTTGGGAAGCTCTGCGGATGAAAATGAAAATTTGAACAACCATAAAAAACACGTCGATGGGATCACGGTGGAGTAAGAGATTGGCTGGGGTTGATATCCATCCTGCTGTTAGAAGTGGAAATTTTGGCACAAAAAATAGGTTGAGGCAAAGGCCAGTTGTCAACTCCGCTCTTGAAACTATTGTGCCTGATTCAGAGGATGATACCTCGTCAGAAATACAATGTAAGCAATGGGATATCTGGTTCTAAAAGCTTGCCTAGAGATGCTGTTCTAGGGTTAGAAACTGACAGCTTAAGTTTGAGAATGAACCAAGTCAGCGGACATGCAGATTGCTGAAAGCTTTTGTTCTTCAAACTGTTTCTGCAGGAACCTGGAAAATTTTGTAAAGTGGCAAGCCTTGTCCGTATTGGTTTTTGGATGTAACTTATGAGAAGCATGTGGTTCTTTTATAACCAAATTCTAACATCACCACCTTGGACCATAGTTCGATCGAGAAAAACTTGTACTCAGTTTTCTTCCTATGTACCATTAGCCGTTGGTTTTCTCTATACTTCTCTCATGCTTGTTGATTACCATCCCTAATTCCGACTAAATATTCTTATGGTAACTGTTTACTTGTTTTCACTGTTTTTGGATGCTTAATTTCTGAAACTTTTACAGAAGTCAGGATGGCCGAGTGGTCTAAGGCGCCAGACTCAAGTTCTGGTCTTCGGAAGAGGGCGTGGGTTCAAATCCCACTTCTGACAATTATTTTTGCAAAATCCGATTGTAGTCTTGTCCAAAAAGCAATTATTTTTGTTATATAATAATTTATTTAACGATAAGCGCAAGTCAAAACGGCCGAGTGGTCTAAGGCGCCAGACTCAAGTTCTTTCTTTGTTTAATCCAAAACGCAATTCTTTTTGTTAAGTGTTATTTTATACTTTGGTCCAATGTCATATTTACAGGTAGTTTTACTGTATAGAAACCTAAAATAATGTTAAAAAATGTACTACAAAAAATATTAAAAAATATTAATATTTTTGTATAGCGTTATCTAAAATATTATTTTTTCTATCGAAAATATTAATTTTACTACTTAAAATAAATATTTCTAATATTAACATTTTTGATAAAAAATAACATTTTAAGTAGAATAAAATATTAATATTTTCACTAAAAAATATTTTAAATAATACCTTACATAAAATATTAATATTTATAATATCGTTTTTTTTAATCTTATATTAAATTACATTTTCTTAAAAATCATTTCACATCAGAACAAAGGTGCACACTCCGAACTGACCCAGATGTCACCATTTCACATCAAAAGAAAAGCTATCAATCGCTGCCAATGGCTAACCAAATTGTCATGTGGCCTATCTATCTCCTCTGTTCACATATTCAAAGTTCTGTTGATTATTTTGTACACGTGTTTCAGCTTATCATTAAACACTCCGAACCTGATCATTTTTATTAACCATGTCTATCAGGGAAGAATCTGAGTAGGGATGGCAAACAGACGGACCAGTAGTAATACTTTCTCTCATCATCATATTCACATAATATTTTTATAATTATCATCTATAACTTATGATAGATAAAAATTTTAAATTCACACCCGTCCATATAAGTACATTATTAAATTCATCCCGTACTTATTACCTAACTGAATGTTCATCACCCATCTTGTAACCGTCTGTAAGTAATTTTACAACTTACGTAAGCAACAAAATATAAAATAAACACATCTATTAATAAGCATAATAAAATAAATCAATAATTAATTAAGTTTATATCCTAACATTTGATTAAATTATAAGTCATGTTGTATAAAATCTTAAGATTTATAGAATAATCACTAAAAATTTACATAAATTCATATTGTTCAAAATTTATGTCAGGTAATTAGAGGCGACAGATGTAGAGCCAATGAGTGCAAGACGATCGGATGCAGAGCGGGTAAGATCTTAAACTCATCACCTAATGACTATCTACGACAGATATGACTTTTTACATCCACACCTGCCTACTACCAGCTAAACTTATATCTATATTCGCCCCAATTAGAGTGAGAACGATGCGAAATCCATAAAACCTGAGGCTTTATAGTTCTCGAGTATTGGAGGTTTATTTTTATTAACAAGAATAGATCCAAGAATGTAATAACTTGAGAGTAGATGAGTGCCTACTGATTTTGCTCTTTGTGAAGCGATGCAAACACGTCTGTTAAGAATCCTTCAATTGTGAATATAAATCTCAAGCGTAGAATCCTAAATGAAGCAGAGAGCTAGGGACCTGGTTGAAAGTTTGCCATTAAAGAGACACGACACCAACCTCGGTGCTTTATGCCAACCCGGAAATGTCAAGCAAGGAGTTCACAGAAGATGCAACTTCTATAACATTATTAATATACACATACAAAGGGAATCTCAAAATTTCAGGCCTTCGCCATTTGTCTCTCCCATAAACATATATCCAAGCACTACGAAACCATTAATTTAATCTTTCCACTTAACTTGGGTACCTAAAAAAGGGATGATTCAGAGCCTGGCGTGCAGTGAGACGTTCGGATGGATCATATTTCAATAAACCTTCCAACAGGTCGGCCAGTGAATATCTTGAGCTCTCCACATGATGTGATACCATATTCTGAAATAGGTTTTTAATGAGGCCTGAAATTCTTATAAAAAAAAATACCATATTCTGAAATGCTTCACGAGTTTTGATCAGGGAACAAAAACAAGCACGTCGCTTGTCAAACCAGATACATTACACGAAAAGAAATCATACCTTCAGACGATCAAGCTCCTTAACAGCTCTAATACTCTCCCTAGATGCTGCTCCTTCAGGCCAATTTAGTCTAGAGCCTCTCCTGAAATATTTTTCAGCACCCCGGCTGTGGTAAAACCAAACTAAGGTGACATGTATTACAATCAGTTAATTAAGATATTAAAAGATAACTATGAAACTCACTTAGCCCTTCGAGTAATATGCTCAGGAAGAGGTCCTAAAACCCCCTCCATCATCGCCAAATGCTCCAAGTTTTCATGGGTTTGAAATAATGCCTCACCCTGCACATAATTCAGGGTAAGATCCATGTTCCACACATGAAAGAAGCTAAATGTGTCTCAAGAAAAACAGGACCAACCGTGCATAATTCGATAAGTATACAGCCAACACTCCACAGATCACACGGATAGCTCCAACCTAGACCTGCACAAACGCATTTATTTATGTGTCAAAAACAAGTTGTGCCACTTAAAACTTGAATGTGTCAAAAGTAATTCAAAACATAAGCATAACAAATTTGGTAAAAAGGAACCAACAGTATAAAAAATAAACTAATAATCCAGACGAGCAATTGAATCAATAGAACCTACTCAAAGATATGTCACTAAAAAGAAGGGGCTATATAAATCCCCGGTAAGTATTTTTCGGGTAGTCCTTCTAGATCATTGCAACCTTAAATTCTATAATGCGATTCTTGAACAGTCATACTTAACAAAAATGGAACCTGGAAGTATGCAATTGGAATGTATACTTTTTTACCTATCCTGTAAAACAGGAATAGAGTCGACGACTACAGATGACTTTCTACACTTGGAATGAACACAACACGAAGAAATCAAAGGGAAAACCACATCTTATTTTCCAACATAATAATTGGTTACCTAGAACAATCTCAGGGGCTCTGTAATGCCTCGTGGAAACAATGGAGCTATGATTCTGATTATCAAATGCAGTACTACCAAAATCAATCAGCTTAATGGCACTTGACTTTGGTAAGCACCTGAAATTTGTTTCATCTGAAGAACTCCTCTGTACCATTCCAAGCATTTTCATTGTCATAACTGAGTTTGTACCCCAAATCTAAAACGGTATAAATCATCGATTATAGAAGGCCAAATACCTTACGGCTAGGAAGCTTTACATATTCAGAAGATAGAAGAAGAATATTTTCTGGCTTCAGGTCACTGTGGATTAAGCGTAAATCATGCATATCTGTCAGATATATTAAAAGCATAGAAAGATGTTAAAAACATCGGCATAATAAGCAACCCAACACTAAGCTTGAACAAGCAAAATAGGCTGAGAAACAGAACGGGGTGGGTGGTTAGAAGATGAGATATGATAAAATAGGAGGCAAGAACAATCCACACATGCTACAGATTCCAAAAGCTGACGTCCAAATTCCCGAACAAGATACACAGGAAATGGGCAGTATTTATTTCTCTTTAGAAAATCAAATAAACTTGGTCCAAGCCTCTCAAATACCTGATAACACCATTAAAATGCATCCACAAGAAGGTTTTTGTTTAGTCCCAATTTACATGAATGAAGTCCACAAAGAAAAAACAAAATACAGGTATTACAACATATTCAATAATCTCATCCAAAGCTTTTAATTTCAATTAATTCGCCTAAAAAGGGTCACGGAAAACTGAGGAGAGAAGCACCGTTTATTCTAAAAGAACAAGAAACTTCAACACTTCAGCAACTTCATTCATAGCAAAAATTAAAGCTAATCTCTTGCTTAAAACAAAGTTAGCAATACCAAAAATTCCACATACACAACTGAAAAGGAACACTCACTGCTTAGAAGAAGGTTCATTGAATACTTACAATACAAATGTGATTACGGTAATCAAACCAGTTCCGAATCTGCACAAAGCTGCAAGAAGCAACCAAAAGAGACTGTTAAGTGCACAACTGAGACGATAAGCAATATCCATAAACTGAAAATAGGAAGACACGTACTGTGAGGTGCCTTTATCATTCTTAGCTAGATGTTCAAGAACATCAACTTCAATCATTGCTGCATCACGATATTTTCGTATGCTTCTAACTACCTTAATTGCGACATATTCTCGATTTTGACGGTCCCAACATTCCAAAACTCGGCCAAATGTGCCTGCAACACTAGCAATTTTGGCTGAAATGTGCTACAACCAGAATCGCAAAAAGTAAAAGATCTCAAAGCAGAGCACTCAGTTGAAAGTAGATCAATGAAAATACAAAATTATAAGAAATTAAATATGTTATGAGATAGAAAAAAGATTAAAGAGATGTCAAAACAGTGAAGCTTTGAAAGTAGGTGAGAGCCCTCAGCCCTAATCCGAAACTTGTACTGATCTGAAACCATGGCAGTGTGAGCAATAAAACGGTATAGCAAGCTTCGTTGCGAACATTCAACACAAACAGTAAAATACACATTTTTAAACATTTTGAACGTGAATAATAAAACTCATTAATTTTATATGTCAATTATTAAATGTATATAAAAATATTAAAACTCTTAGGATTGATTATTTTCAGTCCACAAGCACAAACATTTGTACCCGATTTAGGTGGCCTTCCAAGTCTCCAGACACATTCCAAGGTTTTTTTTTTTGCTCTTTCACTTTTTCGTATTTCGTTTTGATTAATTCGAATTTATTCGTGTTGCATAATTAATTTTGATACGTGAGTTTTTTAATGAAAATTTTATGCATATACAAACACTCGAATCCGAAACCTTATTTAATCGATATCAAGTTGCTAACCACTTGTACCAACCCGTTAATTGTTGATTTTCATGTGATATTGATACCCAACAATTAATTGATAAATATATCCATTTAGAATGCAAACCAAAAACAAAAGTTCCCTAGCTTTTTTCCTTGAAAATCTTTGATGGTTTAAGGGAGATTTCAATTTCCAGAACTGACTTTTATTATAAAAAAGAATGATTAATCCCTGCTTGGAGAATCTTTGGATTTAAATATAAACCAAGTATGATGAAAAGTTAAGGCACCAGAGTCATGTGACATGGAAGGAATCCTTCTAAAAATAGTTAACTACAAGTTGGGTGTGCAAATCCCAGTATCTGATTACCAGGTAATCGTAACATTCGGATCGGTGATTTATCGACTTGTATCTTGAACCGGATGTTACGGGTACACGGATTTCACGGATACCCGTATTTTGGGTACCTGATATCCATTTTTTTTATTTTTAAATTATTAATTTAAAAAAAATATATATACACAAATTTAAACGTTTGAAATTTTGAATTACACACTCCAATATTCAAACATAAAATTTAAAAGTTTGAAATACAAAATATAATAATTTATAATATAAATAATCCATTATATTTATATATTGGGTACTCAGATAACCGGATACCTAGAAAACTTCAATTTTGTGACTTAGACCCGACCCGAAAAATGTCGGGTCAAGTACCCTACCTGATTGGGTAATTTTATAAAAAAAATTACCCAATTTTTTTATATTTAAATCGAGTTAACCGAATCGAATAATTTTACACACCCCTAATTACCATGAATGTGTGATCATCTTGCCTTTTCCTTGATTAGTTTTCTTGATTTGCTGTCAGAAACAGAAAAAAAAATAATTGCCCATCTTTTCTTGATGGACTTTACTGCACAATTTAATGGCTGAAAATGAGCTACAAAGGGGTCCACTACCAAAGACGGCTTGGCCCTGGCACTGTCAAATGCCTAAAATCAGATATATTTTGAGTACGTACGACTATACCCATAAAAGTACAAAGAAAACAAGGATAAATTACGTGTTCAGGTTTTAAGTATTGTTTAACACTTAAACTTTTTAATTTTTTAAAATCATTCTTAAAGTTTAGTTTTTATTTCATTTTAATATTTCATTCAAAATTTAATGTTAAATTTTAGATTTTTTTTTGAAAGTTTAGGTACTAAAATGGATCAAAACAAATAGTTTAGGTGCTAAACGCGTTAAATTTTTAACTGTAGATACTAAAATGAAAAAAAAAACTAAATGTTAGATATGATTTTAAAAAAATTAAAAATTTATGTACTAAAACAGATTAAGTACTAAATGCGTTGTTTACCCAGAAAACAAACACAAAATACTGTAAGATTCTCTCTGCTTTGCATTGTGGTGCCTTCCCCAGTTCCCCTAGCCCTAGTAAAGAAGGGAGAGGTGAGGAAGCCTCTCAAAAAGCATCTTCTTCTACTTGTGAGTAGAGCAAAGGCCAAAGAGTAAAAGTTGAAATATTCCCTCTTGATTTCATATATAATCAGAATACATATACCCGTCAAAACATTAAAATATTATGTCCCTTGAAAGATTTATTGTGTTCATTTTGCATTGAGAACATAAAGGGTAAACATGTGTTTAGTACATAAACTATCAGTTTTGATTCATTTTAATATTTAAACTATTAAATTTTTTAAAAATATATCTAAAGTTCAGTTTTTATTTCATTTTAATACCCCATTCAAAATTTAACGTTAAATTGTTTGGGGGATGAAAATTTAAGTACAAAAACAGACAAAAACTTCTAGTTTATGTACTAAACATGTTCAATTTTTAATGATGGGTACTAATAAAATGAAACAAAAAATTAAACATTAGGTATGGTTTTGAAAAAGTTGAAAGTTTAGGTACTAAAATGGGTCAAAACTTATTGTTTAGGTATTAAATGAGTAGTTTACTCAAATATAAATTAGGGGTACAATACCAAATACCAAGAACTGGATGACCAAACTGGAAGAACAAAGGTCTGGAAACACTCAAACATGGTTTAAAACATTGATTTATTAATTTGCCAAAGTTTCACATTGAAGATCATTGCTAGAAAAACAACATTTTAAACCAAGAAAATGATTGCAACAACAAGAGAAAACCTATATACAAAACCAGGAGCTTTAATATAACTCAACTCTTATAAACTTTCAAACCAAAGGGAAAAAAAAAAGACAATTAAACACCTATTATTTTTCACTCACATGAATGCAACGCATTCCTCCTGGAGAACCTAGACGGCTCAGCAAACCGAGCCGAGAAGGACCGAGACAGATTATCCGGTTCGGCCCACCCGGTTCCTTGATCGAAATTCTGTGAATACTCATCCGGATCATAAGAAGCCTGGAATCCACCCGGAGACGTGAAGATTTTTTTCCTTGTGAACTTCTTCCAAAACGTCCTCCACTTCGGTTTCGACCGATCGTCTTGGCCGCGCTGCGTGTAGCTCCGGCCTAATTTGATCGTCTCGGTTCTGATGGAGCTTTGCCTGTTCCACACTTTGATGTCCATGGCCAAGCTAGAAAAATGAAGGAAACGAGTGCAAAATGGGACGATGGGGTTTATATAAAACGCTTGTAACGGACTTTATAATATAAATAATAATCATGCATGATCCAAGTACAGATACGTTTTTTTGATGAGGTTGTGTTTTTTGAGAAGGTTTTAAACTCAACTAATTTGGCCTCAAAAACGGCTTGGCTGTCAATATATATTTTGCATTGAAAGACTGCTTAAAATGATACTTTAACCAATATTTTTTTTTTGAATAATATGGGAAAATATAATGTAATATCTGTTAAAATATAACTATCAGTCATTTGACATTGAACTCTCACACCCTCGACATTCCCGGTGTTTAAACCCGAACCTCAAAAAATAACAACAATTATTTTACAACTAAGATCCCTCGGTTCGTGCAACTTTAACCAATTAAGAATAATACAATGGGGGAAATTAACAGTTTTGGGTTCAGAGATAATGATGAAATTAATTGAAATAATGTTAGGCTTAAGGCTAAAAAGGTAATCCCACGTTTTCCAGCTTTACGAGTCAAAAGAGTAACAGCCGAAAGAGTCTTGCTTTGCTAGCGGCGTGCCATTTTCGCACTTTGGTACTAGATTATTTTTTGGTAAAGTACAATAGAGGTCACTTACCTATATTCAAATGATTATTTTGGCTGCTGAAGTTTTAAAAATTATAAAATAATCATTTAATTTTACTATCAATTATAAAATATTTACTACAATATTAAAATAAGGGGTAAAGGACACATTTAGTACCTAAACTATACCTAATGTTTAGTTGTTATTTCAGTTTAGTACATTGCAATTAAAAACTTAACGTGTCTAGTTCCTAAACTATCAGTTTTGGTCTGATTTAGTACTTAAACTTTCAAAAAAAAAATCAAAACTTAACGTTAAATTTTGAACGGGGTAAGATAAAACAAAAACTAAACTTTAGGTGTGAGTTTGACTAAATTGAAAGTTTAGGTACTGAAACGGACAAAAATGATAGTTTAGGTACTAAACGCATCATTTACCCTAAAATAATTTTAATAAATTTAGTGATTATTTATAATAGTTTGATAAATTTAATGATTGTTTTACAGCTTTTATAAGTTTAATGACCAAAACGATCGTTTGTACATACTTCAGTGACCTTTTGTATTTTATATATATGAATACTGAGAGAGATGAAGGCGATGGGATTTTTCCAATGATAAGATTTAGAATTAGAATGGTAAGCAATGGCAGAAATGTCTAGGCGTTTGATTTTGTCAATGTGCTATAATTATAAAAATATGTATTTGTAGTCTCCAAATTTGAAAAAGTTTGGTTACAAAGTATAATTACATCAGATTTTAGCCATTAAGTCACTATCATAGTTGATTAAACTTGTGTTAGGTTGAACACAAGGCTTAATCTATTATAATTATCAACATCTTAACACTTGGCATTCAAATTCTGCGTACCGTGTATATATAATACTTTGAAGGTTCCATTTGGATCACACTTCACTTCTTGTATGATGGGATCTCAATTCTTACAAGTCACACTTACGAAAAAATGAAGGTAAAGTACACAAATGGTCCCCCAAACTATAGGATATTATTTTATTGAGTCATTCGATTATTAAAAGTTACAAAATGATCCCTGATTATTGGATGTTGCCTTATTGGGTCCATCAACTATTAAAAGTTACAAAATGGCCACCTGATTATTCATTATATTCTAAACTCATCATTTTTCGCTAAAAAAATTAACGCATATCTGCGTTGTACGTTAATTTGTTGCCTGAGATATGCTAGTCCTTTAAGATTCTGGGTTCATATTTTATTATATCTCATGCATCATATTGACATCTAACTCACATTGTCGTCAATATTTTAATAGAAGGGGACGAATTTGGAACGTAATGAATAGTCGAGTGATCATTTTGTAATTTTTAATAGTCGGGGGACTAAAAAAGTAATACCCTATAGTCAAGGGACCATGTTGTAACATTCGGTAGTCAAAGGACCCAACAGAATAATATCCTATAATTGGGGGACTATTTATATACTTTACCCAAAAATAAATTTGATATCTGTAAAATTTTCAAACTATAACTACAACATATTAGAATACATTTAGCACCAATAACCAGTTGGTCTAGTAGAATGAGGCATTAGGTCTCTTAAGCAAGGTTAGGGGTTTGAATCATGACGTTTGCAAATGAAGTAAACTGGGTTGGGAGGGTCGCTCTCACCTCTGCAGTTCCCGATCTGGATTTGTCGGTTAATAGATCGGATATCAGTGATTAATTCAAAAAAAATACATTTAGCATGACCCTTAACTTCAGTCCAGTAAAACCCAAATTGGATGAACTACCCCATTTAACACTGAATTCTTTTATTTTTGTTAAATTGTTTTGTTAAATTGATGACAAACGAATAACGTGTGATTTTATGTTGATGTATATTAATATAGAAATAAAAAACAACTTACCATTTTACGGGATATTTTTTTAATTTTTGCCCCCACATTATTTTTCATTAAATTTAGCGTAAATTACTTAAATGATCTATCATATTTTTAATTTTAAGAATATGATAATATAATTATTTAACTGATTTCAATCAAGCTATCTGATGTGTTAATAAAAGATTATGACATCACGATTTGATTAAATATGATTGATCTAAGTTCCTAGGTTGGAAATAGAGTGCAACCGTTAGACCAAATGCTTCATTGATTAATCAATTACAACAATTTTTATTTATCTTATAATATTGTTAATGATATAATAGCAGGAAAAAAATAACCATTTAAATGAGGATTCAACAATTTCAATTATAAAATATAAAAGAATTTAAATCAGTTAAGCAAATATAATATTATTTTAGCACGAATTAAGTGTCTTTATTAGTTAAAGAGATGATTTTTATCCCTAGAGGTCTCAGATTCAAGCACCAACAATTGTAGGGTATTTAAGCGCTTATTATCAAATTTAAATTTAAATTTGATGAAACTGGGTTACACGTCACGATCATGTGTTGTTACACATATACCAAATTATGTCATGTGCCTATCTTTTCAGGTGCCACATCATATCCCTATCCTTATATGGTAATGGAATTACTAAAATTAGCACCGATTCTTTTGCACACAGATAATAACACATTGCTGCACTGCATTGCCAAAAACTGCACTTCACCAAGTTACATAAGCTGATAATTAGCAAAACAGGGCTGAGTCTATCATGAGGGAGAATTATTTGGTTTTTGTCATTGGATGACAGTCCTTAATTTCTCACAAGAATCGGAGCAGGCACGGGAATAGTCCGACATGGCCTGGAATAGATCTGGCAGTCGGATTTTAAGACTTCCCAAAGATTTCTCTCACATGAATGCAGTGTTTTTCATGAGCTTCAACTTCCTCTTCCAACCTCTTCTTCAAGCTCTCAACTGCAAATTGCTTCTCAGACATGGCCTCGTCCTTTGCATTTCATCTTCACCTCTTTCTGCATCTGTTCCATCCGACACGGATCGCCTTTGATTATGCTTATGATACCATTCCTCATATGCCTGGTTCTTTCGCAAAAATTCCTTTCGGGTGTCCTCGCACCTCTCTTTTAGCTTCATCTCTTCTTCTTGATGAATGATTATGGTTTTTATCACAGCAGCAAATGAAGAAGTAGCAGATTTAGCTACCTCGTCGGGAAGCTTTTCCAGACCATCATACCACGTCTGAAGGAGTGTTTTGATAGTTGGATTCTGCGCTCACGGAGGAGACGAGACTTTCTCTTTCGAGCTGCTCTCAATAGGGATGAGATTTAACTTTAACTAGTTGTAGAGAGCTTGAATGTATTGCTTTTGATTAGTGACAAGCTTATCGAATTGCGAATGCCATTCTTGAACAACATCATGAAGCTGGATAGTGCGCTCGTGGTGGTGCTTTGTCGTTTCTTTGGAGGCGAAGGCAATGTCGAGAGATTTGAGCTTTTCGACAATCTTGAGCTGGCTATCATGATGTATTCACATTCTTGCCCACGTGTTAGCCATCCTGCAAATTAGAAGTCAAGGCTGAATGGTGATAAATTGGTTTCTTAGTTCAACATGCACCAGCAACACAATCAATTTGGTAAAGGCTAATAAAGACGGATACCAGATACAAAATAAAGCATAATCTCATTCGGCTTTCTCGATATGTTCATACTAAAACTTACCAGTCGACGAGGATAAAAAGTTTATGATACAACTGCTCATCACGAATTCGGTTAACCACTGTTGAATCCATGGACTGCATGTCAACTATGTATCTCGTGTGTAAATGACTTACAGCCGCTTTTGTTCTTTCCAACGATTCAGCACTAGCTCCATGTTTCTTCTGCTTGTTTAACGAAGCAAGCTTCCTTTTGTACTCGAGCTTCACCAGCTCCCCTTGCTATACAAACAAGGACCAAATTTTCATAAGAACATCAAAGCTTAACAATATTATGATTAAAACAATTAGCAGAAAGGTGTTTTGCAGTGGATTATAAAAGGGAACTAGAGAATCGTGCTAGTCAAGGAAGCAATAAAGACGGTGACGGCAAGTAGCTTGCCGTATAAGTCTAACGGAGTAAACAATAAGCCAGTATAAAAATATGCACCTTCACTTCCTCATAAAGTTTCTTCTCCCATGCTAGCAACTTCTCCAGAATATTGGCATGAGTCTCACACTCTTCAGAATCAAATTCACCCTTTCTGTTTTCACCATTCGTCGTTCCTCTTACCGACCTATTCCATGTAATGACACGCAGTACTCTTTCGGAATGATCGGTATGTCCTACAATCAGCAGGATCACGAAAATTATCAATCTATGTCCACAATATGAACACACATTCTCAAATCTCAATCCAACATAGAACTGTTCGTTAACTTTGTGCGGTTTTCGACCAAGAACATGATGACCATTTACCCTTTCGAATTTTAAGCAATTAGAAGAAAGTAGAAAGATCTATGGTCAAGGCCAGATTCCAGCGTGAAGCTAAAGGACGATAAGATCTAATTGTAAAAAAATCCCATTAAAAATACAATCTTTTTGCTTTTCCAGATCTAAACATGCTTCAAGCTTCAATCCTCGATTATCAGCGAAATTGGAATGATAATGCAACCTTGTGGTTTCCAGTATCTTGGAAACCTCCTGAGCACTCTCTGAAGCTTTCAAGAAATGATCATCAATCTCATTCAAAACCTCCATCAAATTCACACCAGAAACGGCCTTCGCCATTCTCCTCAAATCTGCCGGAGCCGTTTTAGAATGCTCAATATGCACATGCTGCTTCCCTTTTCCATCATCACGTCCATCGCCGCCTTCTCCAGCTTCTTTGGCTCAATCTCACTATCAACTCCGCCGTGGTCGCTAAACCCCACATCACTGACATTGTTCTCTAAAGAATCAACATTTGTACTAGCGCATTCGTTATCGTCGTCGTCCAAATCCAAGCTCGGACCCGGCATGCTATCGTCAACCATGAAGAAGTAATCACAGGCCACGTTTTTAGCTTCGGGCATCAACGGCGGGTGGTTGACGCCAGACAGAATAACGATTATCCTGTAGACTAGTTCCAACAGATGATTCACAAGAGAAAATTCGTCCAAAAACCAGAGAAAAAAGTCTCTAGAGTTTAATAAAATAGTATAAAATCAAAACTCCCAAAATCAGTCCACAAGCCGGACTGTTATAGCCAAAAATATTATTTATCGAAATTTTACCAAAAAATAGTAAAATCCCGAAAAGCACTCTAAATTGAAATTCAAAATAAAATAAGCAATCTGCAAAAAATCCGACCGAAATCGGATTTAAAATGACTTCCAAATTGACAATCGAAATATTACTATAAATAGTAAAAAATATCTAAATATAGTGATTCAGAGGAAAAACGACAGAATTTGAGATCGAAAAAAAGGTCACATGGAGCGTAGTTTCATGTGGACAGCATGCGCGTCGAAAAGAGCTTTCCGGATTGGGGTTTTATGCGCGATTCTGACACCCGTAGCCAAAGTTATAGTCAAAAGACTGAAGCACACTTAAAACGACCCCAATGAAGAACATATCACAATCAATTCCCGTCTTTGCGTTGATTTGCCAACTCATGGTATCTCAGCGCCATCAAGGTGCAATCTGACAGCTCAGCATCATCTGTCTCGGATCCCTCTACATCAGTGGTGGTCCACGTTGTTGTTCTCAGGAGTCCTTGTGGGAGTTACCTCCTCCCTACGAGGCCCTCTTGACTCGTTTCTGAAATATTCCTTATTATTATTATCATCATCATCATTTCTATCACGATGTTCTTCTTCATCATCATCATCTTCCTCCTCATCCTCCTCTTCTTGTTCTTCTATAGCGAAGGAAGCATCAAACTCCTTTCGACTCTCGACGGGCATTGCGGGCATACTAACGGAGCGTTTGATGGGAACGGGGTTAGGGGTGAAGTTAGGAAGCGGTGGCAGTGGAGGGAGACTGTCCATCATTGGAGGCGGTGGAGGCGGTTGAGGAGTAGAGTCAAGAGGAGGGATATGATCAGGGTTCAGGAGAGGGACTTCAGCTTCTCCATGGCCATAGTCACTCAAGGCAGCTCCAGTGTTCTTCAAGGAATTCGCATAGCCAGATTGAGCAGCTGCAACCGCTTCTTTCATTAACCATTTCCGTTCCTTGGAAGGTAACATTTACATTTTCTATAAAAATAAATAAATAAAACAAGAGTTAATTACAGCATATGTCCTTAAAGTATAATTTTTATTTTAAATTATTTTCTAAACTTTTAAATGATCGAATTTCATTCTTTAAACTATAATTATTTTAGAATACGAATCGCCCACGCGTTACAACAACTAGATGCCAAAGCCAGATGTCTTCTACTTATAATTCATTATAGAAGCGAATCTTACATCATTTTTTATTAGAAAAAGACCAACTTGCGAGTTTTTAACCGCCTTCATTGTCTACAAAGTTCTATTTTTAGACAGAATAAAAGAAATACGGAGATGGAAGTGAACCAAGGGTCCATCGATTTTCTTTCAAAGTTCCTTTTTACCCTCATATAGGAAGGAGTATGAGAGAGTAATAATCAAATATTTAATTTCTTTTTTAATAAAATAAATAAGAGATCATTGTAGTATGTTTAAATAATTATTTTAATTATTCAAAGGTTTAATATTATAAATTAAGTGTCTAAATTATAGCGTTTTCTATAAATAGGTGTTCAACGTATATTTTTGTTAATTTAGTGTCTAACGTTTTTTTTGTTTAAGTTTAGTGTCTAATATTTTATTCCATAATTCAGTTTGGGTCGCAGTGACCAGACTATTAATTTCAACCGTTTAATACAATTTGAAATTTATTTAATATTAAAAAAAATTAATTTTATAATTAAAATAATAATAAATTAATTAACTCCCTCGCCTTCCCCTTCCCCTTCTTGTTTTTACAACCACCATGCTTATCTTGAGATCACTGTCTTCACGAGGAGGAAGGGGACGCGTTTTTGTGTCGGAGTCAAGAGACATCAGATCGGGACATTCAAGTTGGCTGTAGGCCCAGGATGGGGTGAAGGGAAGCCAGTGATTCTTTTCAATGGATGGATCGGTAAAATCAAACATGAGAATGGAAAACCAAGAGTTGAACTTCATTTGAGAGTGAAACTAGATCCAGATCCAAGATATGTATTCCAGTTTGAAGATGAGACGGTGCAAAGTCCTCAGATTGTACAGCTTCAAGGTTCCGTAAAACAACCGGTCCTCAGATTGTACAGCATCAAGTTCCCGTAAAACAACCGATTTTCAGTTGCGAATCCAGTCGAGACAGGTTATGTAAAGCTATGAGTTGCTTCATCTGTTTCCATTTGTTGCTGCAATTAGTTCGGAAATGATTCTTGGAATGAAAGTATCAATGGTTGTTTTGAACTGCAGGTTGACCCATTGAACACTTATTTGTCAGGTTCAGCTCGCAATTTAGACATAGAAACGGGTAGAAGAGAGAGAGAGAATGGGAGGGGATGACTAATGAGAGGGAATTAATTAATTTATTATTATTTTAATTATAAAATTTATTTTTTAATATTAAATAAATGTAGGTGACATTTAACAATTGTATTCATTAATAGTTCGTTACTGTTAAACCTAAACTGAGTTACAGAATTAAATATTAGTCATTAAACTGGAGAAAAAAGACATATTGGACACCTTTTTTACGTTCAAGTCTTTCTTGAATAATCCTAGTGCCTAGTGTTATATTACCACTTTAGGTGGTCGAGATGTAATGGCCGTCAAAGAATTCCGTTGATAAGCAGGTGTCACAATTAGATAATTTTGAAATAATTTTAAAAACAAAAATTATTATATTTATAAAAATGTTATTTTTCTAAAATTACAAAAAAGCCCTATAATCCTTAAATCTTAACCCTAACCTTAACTCCACCTCCATTTTCGGCCACGGCTATCGCCTTCAACACCATCTTTGCCATCTTCGTAGTCAGACGAAAATGTGGAGTCGCGATGGTCGTCGTTTCATCACGTTCGTCGCCATTTCGTCAAGGTAGACAATGTAGATTTTGTCGCGATTTCATCATAATTTTAGGGGTCTTCGATTGTTGTTATGGCGGTTGTTCATTGGATAACTGGTCTTCGGTGGAGGATTGACAAGATAGAATTCCAATCAATGATGACGACGATGACGAACATGGGTATGGGGACTAGATTAGGGTTTTCAAAAGTTTGGGGGAGGTTTTTAAGATTTTTGAAAACTTTAGTTTTTTAAAATGTATTTTTAAATAAAATTACCTAGGGTGACAATGTCACTTAATAGAGAAAATTAATGTTGTTTATGACCCGGCCACCTAAAGTGATAACGTTTGTAACGTTATGCACTGAAATCATTCAAAAATAGTCAAGACACCTATACGTAAAAAAGTTTATAGTTTTAGCACTTATTTTAGAATTAAACCTTATTGAAATTTAAAAAAAAAATATTATTAAATTTGTCGAACTACTATAAGATTTAATGAATTACCAAGTTAAAATCCATGGAGATTCACGGCATGAACAATCCGTTAAGAAAATTCTCATATCTACCAAACACAAACAAAAAACCATGATGTTCTAATAGATTTATCACCAAACCACTACGTTACAATAAGTAATACTATCATTTTATCCATTACTAAGAACATGATCCATGGATATTTCTTTAAGCTGTTTTAATGCACACTAAAGGGCTCTACTCTTCAGGATTCTACTTTGGGACCCAAACAATGTGATCCTGAGGAAGGAAATGGCAGATGGGAACGGTTCCTGGCTCAACCTTGAGGACTTGAAAAGCCAAATGCTTTGGGTTCCATGCCGATGTATCCGTGTGGCAAACTGCGACTGCTTTGGCTTTTGTTCCGTCGGCACCGTTCAAAGGAACCGTGTAAGCCCTGGTTGTTTCCGATTTATGGCAGTAGAACACGGCGTACGCATAATTCTGCTTGTGGCATACCACGGCTTTGTCGCCTGCGATTCTCTCTACTCCGGCGGATATTTTGAATTTCTGCTTTGGGGTTTGTTTTTCCACCTCTGTTGAGACTGCCTGGCCGATTTTCCCGAGCTTGGAAGTGGTGAAGTCGATCATTGATTCAAGTGAGGTTGCGCAGTATTTTTCTTCTCCTAGGATCGATGGCTTTTCGCACTCCTTGATCGTGTTCTTCATTGTCTCTGCCTCTTCCGATCCGGATTTTACTGAGAATTTGGTGAAGATTTCTGGCAACTTGTCTGATGAAAACGGTATCGTTTGGGATATTTGGTAAGGTAAGAAGGTTGATTTCTGTGTGTTTTGATTGAAATGCAGGGTCATCGTTGCACCGGGGTGCATGTCTTTTTCCAAAAAGAAAAGTGCCACGTTCGGGTCGTCGTGGATTTGAGTCTCGGTGGCTGCATAATTGTAAATAAACGGTGAAACGTGAACGTTTACTGGCGGCTTTCCCTTGTGCCCAGTGTTTACAGATACTCCTCCGCCTTTGCCGCCGACGCTCACATGACTGCCACCGCCGCCTGGTTTTTTTTCCCGGTGTTCACTCCAACTCCGCCCTTTCCGACATTTACGTGAGTGCCGCCGCCCCCTGGCTTTCCTTTCCCGGTGTTCACTCCAACTCCGCCCTTTCCGACATTCACGTGAGTGCCACCACCTGGCTTTCCTTTCCCGGTGTTCACATGTACTCCGCCCTTTCCGACGTTCACGGCGGTACCCCCAGGCTTCCCTTTCCCTGTATTGACGTTTACACCACCACCTCCTACATTCACAGACGTACTTTTCTCCCCTAACAATTATGCAAATACACCGAAATGAATGCATCAGTCATCATATTTACTCATCCATGGTGAGTAAAATGATTTGAAGAAAAATAACCATTAGGGCATTGAACACTCACCGGGATGTAGAATTTCTTGGACAACCTTCGGCATCGGAGTATCCGGCAGCTTATTGTTCCAATACTGCTCAGGTGTGAGAGCCGCATGGCTTGCCACCGCAGCAAGCTGCAAAAACACACAACAAACAAGAAAAGTTCAGGTAACATAAAAAACACACAAGAAGCAGCAATCACATGCAATCGGAAAACTTACTGCTAGGAATGCAAGAACCGGCGAGAGAACCTTCATCGATATCCGAGCAAAATAATTCTAAAAAAAGAAAGTGTTGCATAGGAATGGAAAGTAGGGTAAAACTGGTTCACATTTATAATGAGATATGAACCAGGAGTTTTCGGACAAGTAGGGAAGTAAATGCTGACCTAACTCGACTCAAAAACTCAAAAAAATGAGTTATATTCGGCTTAAAATTTCGTGAGCATAATATTTTTAAGTTTCACTCGAATTTGAAATCATGAAGTGAAGTTCGTAAAAGCTTGAAATGAAAAAAAAAATTAAACTTAATTCCATCGAAACTCAAACTCAAACCTGATTATATAAACCTTAAATGCATAAAAACTTTATACTGTATTTTTCTAAAAAAACTATCACATAAATATTAATATTATTAATAATTTATTTTTAAAAAATAAAATATTAATATATTATATTTTTAAATTACTCGCGAGTTTTTAAAATTTAGAGATTTTAGACATGAATGTCATTTAGGTCCATCCATGTATAATATTTGTGACCTAATGATATTTATGTTCGAAGGGAAAATAAACTTTTCATTTGATTCTCGAGAAAATAACATAGAAAGTTGTAAACGAATTGATTTTGACAGTATTTTTAATCATTTTTCATATGAATTTTGATATAAAAATTCGTAGATCCCTTATAATTTTAAATTTAACAAATTAATTTATAATATAAAATATTTTAAACAACTCATTTTAAATATAAAACCTTCACATTATTTGAGACGGATAGAGAATGTAAGGAGGCAATGAGGTGAGCCTTTCGCCCCCTCTGTTTGCATTTACACCAGTGTCTTTTAGATAGAACTGTGAAAGATGGCTGCCCGTCGGTGATAAGCGTTTATGATAACCTGTTTGGGAGATATTTTATTATTACGAAGGATGGACTGACTCAGTGCTTGGATAATTATGTTGTTGGAAATTTTACATTTCAGTTTAATTTTTCTTTTTTTTGTTAATAAATTTATAATTTTGTATTTCTTAAATTTTTTATATAGGCGTTAACCATATATTTAAATTAAAAAAATAAGTACTCAAACTACACCTTTTTTTTTTGCTTTAAGCTCTTAAACTATTTTTTGGTCAAATTAAACCCTTAAACTATTATATTTAACCATTTTAGGTTCTATCATTTTTTAGTTATAAAAATATTTTTTTGATCAATAAGACATTGACATATCATATAAAATTATGTACTTGTTTTGACTAATAAAACAGTTTAAGAGATTAAAAGCAAAAAAATAGTCATAGTTTAAGGACTTATTTTGAGAAAAAAATAGTTTAGATGCTTAAAATAGTTATATACAAGGACGGGCACATAAATTTATATTAGGGGTGCGAACTTAAGAAGTTATATTAAAAAATTTAGACAGTGCACAATTATAAAATTTTAGACAGCGTGAAATTAGATAATTAATAAAAAAAATCTAAAATAATATAGTTGTATAAAATATAATTATTACCACAGTAATTACAATCATACCTAACTATTATGAATTTTAATTACTTAAACATATTTTAAAAAGAATATGTGATAACCCAACAACCAATTGATTTAATGAAATATGACTTCAGATTCCTTAAGCAATGTTAAGGGTTCGAACCATGGTGTTTGTGTATGGAGCAAACTAGGTTATGAGGGCCGATCACCCCCCATAATAGGCATCTATAAAATCCGATCTGAATTGTCAATAAATATATCATATAACAATGAGTAATTCAATATATATAGATATGTATATATCATTGATACAAACAATAATTTTATATTATCACAATATTAAAAAATTAAAATAATTAATTAAATTATCAAAATAATGGATGGTATTAAAATTAATGTACTAATATGTGAATAAAAAAATTTAGGTATTAACTTAGATGAAGGTACATAATTTATATATCAGTTTTAGAACTATTTTTAAGTACCAAATGAGGGGAAAATATTTAATTTAAATAATAAAAGTATATTTAATTCAAAAATAATATAATGTAAAGCTTCCTTTAATAAATCTCTCCCACCAACAAAATGAAATGCCGTGCACCGCCCTTGCACTATTAAACCGTAGACTTGTTTACATCGGAATTAGAAGTTAGAGGTTAGACTAGAGACTTAAAGGTTAGATTCTAGAAGCCACTTTTCGACAGTATATTCTTTTAGGCCTAGGCCAAGCGTTTGTCCCTTTCGGCCTTTGGAAAATTGATCTATACCGTCGGCTTTCAATCTAATATTGAAAAAACCCAAAGAATAATATCCTCTGGATTAGGGATGTTCACTAGAGTCGAACTTGATGAATTTCGATTTAATTCTATCTAATCATGTCGAATTTTAAAAGAAATTGAGTTAAATCGAGTCAAGTTTTTTAGAAAATATATTTGTCTTAGATTCGAATTTAGAGTGAAAAATATTTGACCCGACTAAAAAATAATCTAAATGTATCTTATATATTAAAGATAATTACAATAATAACTTTGTATATATTATTGTTTTTTTTATATAGAACCATATTTTATTGAATAAAAATAATATTTTTTTATAAATATATTTATTTCGGATCGAGTCGGGTTAGGTTTGAGTTTTATCTTAAAAATCGAGTTGGATGAAGTCACCCCTAAATTCAAGTCAGGTCAAATTTTGAATAAATGATATATATTTTTCGATCGGATCAGATTGACTAAAAATACACCTCGACCCGGTCTATGCCAATTCCTACTTTAAAGTTTAAACCGTAGCTTTAGGAGGAGCAGAAAGGGATATCTAGAATTAGATTATGAATAATAAATATATTGGAGGTAAATAGCGAAATTAGAAAATTTAAATTATAATATTAATATTTTTAAAGTGATATTTATTTATTTTTAATATTTTTATACAAATTTTTCATAAATACTTCTTAGATAAGATATCAAAAAAACTATTTTTTCTGAAATGGAGATTAACTTTCTCATTTGTTATATAAATTGTTGAGAAAAATAATTAAGAATCTCGTACATAAATTATCATAAAATAGACTTTTCTTTTTATTAAGCTAAGTTAATTATTAAGTAATATTTGTTTTAATTTTTAAATACTCTTAATCACCCTGATACAATTGTTGATGCTTAAATTTGTGACCTCTAAAAATAATAACATTTCCTTTAACCATTGAGGCAAGTTGATTCGTGTCATAAAATAGACATAAAACTCGTAAAAGAACACATTCATGTATGCATATGAAACCATCATACTTTTTCAGCAAAATTATCTTTTTCTCTATTATATTTTTAGATAAATTATGTGTTTACTACCTAAATTATCAGTTTAGTCTGCTTTAGTATGTAAACTTTCAATTTATTAAAAAAAATCATACATAACGTTTAGTTTTTGTTTCGTTTTAATACCTCACCGTTAAAAACTTGACAGGTGATTTACTTGTGGCACCATTTTTATGGGTAAATTGTATCATCCATCACTCAATTATCTTCTCACTCCAATTTTGATAACTAAAGTTTAATTTTTTAATTTAATTACTTAACTTTCAAATTACTTATAATTTAATCATTCTAACTTTCAAATTTATTTTTTTAATTATCTATTAATAAAATAATAATAAAAAATGTAATGTCACACAAATTATTAATAAAATAAAATAGAGCGATTAAGATAGAAATAATTTGAAAGTTAAGTAGTTAAATTGAAAAGTTTTAAACATCAGTATCAAAATATGAGTGAAAAAATAGTCCAGTGATGAATAATATAATTTACCCATAAAAATATAGTGCCTTTAAGTGTTTAATGACGATGTACTAAAGCAAAAACTAAATATTATATATGATTTTAAAAAAATTAAAAATTTATGTATTAAAATGTACAAAAATTGCATCTCAAAGTGTTTTTCATCAAGACCCTGTTTGTTTTAATACCATTTGCTTTGGTGGGGATTTGTGTCATCCACCCTCTTTTGATTCAGCACTGCAATTGGGGAGAAATTATTTTATAGTTACATTATTTATGGTATCAGTGAATTACATCTATTAATTTTAAAATAATTTTAAAATAGTTGTACACTTCTTATTTACACGTAAAAATATATAAATATTCATCTCGCCAAAAATGAGACGAAAATTATTATTAATTTTTGCAATTTGAGATGATAAAGTCATTATTGTTTTTAGAAATGTTTTTGGCAAACCAACACAGGTGGGGCGGTTTTAAGGTGACATCATCTTTATTAGATAGTAATCATCATTAGGGAGCTGTAAAACTCTTATTATTGGGAGGAAAAATGATTAAAGCAAACTCATGAATCATGTTTTAAATAACCACTAGGCCTTTGCTTTTCCTCAGGTATTTCTACTTTCTAGTTCTACAACCATTTATGCCAAAACACCACTTTCTTCTTTCCAAATCCATTCCCAATTATAATATCAAGCAGCATTGCAAAATACGAGTTAATTCTATCACATGTCCTCAAAGTATGATTCTCATTTTAAATTGGTCCCTACACTTTTCAATATTCTGATTTCATCCCTAAACTATGATTTTCGTTCCAAATTAATTCTCAAACTTTTGAACATTTCAATTCCACCACCAAACTACGACCTTCATTCTAAATTGGTCCCCCAAAACTTTTTGAACATTTCAGTTCATCCCAAACTATACATATATAGTAATCACATCCCTTGTTAACAAAATCATTAGATTATATTATTATATGTTTCAAAAACACAAAATTTATGTTAAACCACGGTTGAAACTAATTGCATATTTGGATGAATTTGGGGATGAAAGCGGAATATTCAATAGTTTAGGGACCAATTTAGAAGAAGGGTCATAGTTTAAGTATGAAATTAGAATGTTTTAAAGTTCAAGGACTAAATTAGAATAAGAGTCATGGTTTGAGCATGAAATTGGAATATTCAAAAGTTTAATGACTAATTCAAAATGAAAGCTATAGTTTGGACACATATGATACATTTAACTCTAAAAAGACAAATATAGGATTTTATTTTAAAGATGAAAATTTAAAGATATAAAATTATAAAATTTTGATTCGAAATTATATCATTAATAAAAAATATATAAAATTTTAAAGTTTACAGATCTATATACTAACAATGGTTTTTAGCCGTGAATTATTTTAATAATTCTAAATTATGGCCCAAATTGAGATGGATAATCCCATTGCTTGATAATAAATAATATTATTCTATAATAACATATGCCTAATCCTCAAATTATTGCTTCTGTAGTTATATTATCCTTTAGCTAACTGTTCAAATCTTTACAATACAAGAAATTCATCCAACTATTATTTAATAAAATATAAGGTAAATTACACGTTTAATATCTAAACTAATAGTTTTAGTCCGTTTTAGTACCTAAACATTTATTTTTTTCTAAAACCATACCTAACGTTTCATTTTTGTTTCATTTTAGTATCATGTCGTTAAAAAACTTAACGGACGAGCTCGTCGGCCTCCGCGTCTATAGGCTTCGGTCGTCATATATGCCGTCCAATGAAGCCCAATCTTTCTAATCCCCACCTTTCCAAAGTGATTTCGGCCTCCGTTTCATCAAAAAATGTCTTAATCTCCCTAAATAGACGATGCATTCTACAATTTTTTTATTTTTTGATCTCCGTCGTCAACCGTCTGATGGGCCTGAAACTTTACTTTGTTGGTTGTCTCATCATTCTCTTGTGATTCACTGTTTGGATTGGTCATCCGTCCAACAAAGCTATACCCGTTAGCTCGTCCGTTAAGTTTTTGATGATGGATACTAAAGTGAAACAAAAACTAAACATTAAGTATGATTTTGAAAACATCAAAAGTTTAAGTATTAAAACACATCAAAACTGATAGTTTATATACTAAATTAGTAGTTTAGCCTAAAATATAATATATTATATACATACTACATTCTTTACTCGTCTTAAGGGGGAAAATGCACTTTAAATCATTGGGAAAAGAAAAGAAGACAAGTCCCCCACGACTGTCTAATCAAGTTTTGAGTGATTTAAAACATAAAGCAGATTCTTAGCCTCTTTGGGTAAATATAAAGAAAGTTTTGAATGTGGAATAATATATATACACTAATATGATCCACAAAGATTCTATGTTATGTAATTTGCTGTAACATAGGAGCAAATTATGCATTTAGTATATTAACTATTAGTTTTGGTCAATTTTAATACTTAAACTTTTAATTTTTAAAAAATCATACTTAACGTTTAATTTTCATTTCATTTTAGTACTCTGTCATTAAAAACTTAATGCGTTAACTACCTAAATAATCATTTTTTGTCTATTTTAGTACCTAAACCTTCAACATTTTCAAAATTCAACACTAAATTTTGAATGGGGTATTAAAATAAAAGATTTTAACGATGGGGTAGTAAAATGAAATAAAAACTAAACTTTAGGTATGATTTTGGAAAAAAATGGAAGTTTAGGTACTAAAACGAACCAAAACTGATAATTTATATACTAAACGCGTAATTTATCCCAAAAAATTGAAGAATAATCCAACAACTATTTTTTTATGCAAATGAAAACTATTGATTTTATTTAAAAAGTGGAAATACCCATAATTATAATAAAAATTTTACAACCATAATAGTAAATTAAATACTTAATTATGACATATTTTTATAACTATTAACATAGAAAATCAATCCCTTAAGATTAGAAATAACATACAAGAAAAAGATTAAAAACATATCCCTGTTATTGATTCCATTCAATGGGTACAACAACGGAATGAATGGAATTTTGTTCAATATTTATCCATTGTCTTTATTGCTTTGTTTATATGTACAAGACACGAATATAAAAGATTACGAAGAATAAATAATAGTTTAAATAAGGTTTCAAATCATGGTCCGAAAACGTGATTTCGTCCGCGATATAGTGGTTTCGTCGCCGTCTGAGTTACCCACTACACCTGCTATTGTGCTCGATAGAGCCCACGACGGCCACAATCACGGTAACCCGAAATGACAGAAAACGCGACCGTGATTTGAAACCCTGAGTTTAAATCCTAACTTTTAGAGCTTTTTACTGTGTTTAATCACGCTAGACATCACATTCTCTCTTAAGTGTGTTTTGGTGTTTTGCATATGATCCTTCCAATTGTTTTTTTATTCCTGGGAGAGGATCTTTTATTAGGTTAAACACATTTTTTTATTAGCACAATATCTAATGCCCCAAAATTATGATGAAACCCCCACTTTTTTATTAATGGACCAACCAGCATTCGTATTAGACAATTAATTTCGTCGACTAATTTAAAATATTATATCACATTTCATCATACAAGGATAGTGGTGAAGTCGGGATTGATTATAAAATTGTACAAGTTAGATTAAATATCTCATGATGCCTTTGCTATGTATAGGGGCGGACCGGATGCGGAATTTTAAGTTAGGGCTGAATTTGAATTTATAGATTACGGGGATGAAATTGAATTTATAAAATTTTAGATGTCAAAAATAATTTTTTAATAAAAAAATACATAACAAAAAATCTAAAATATATAATGATTTTAAATTTTCAGGGGATGACTGTCTCCCCTCGTTCCATCCCTAACTATGCACGTAGATGGAAATGAAGCTTTCAATTTAGTGGAGTTCATAACAAATTTAAAGTGTGTTAGGTAATTTCTCTAAACAATAAAAAAGTTTAATACCCGTTTTACTCCTGTAGTGTAATAAAAATCTCATTTAGTTAAATAATTTGTTTATTTTGAGATTTGATCTATAGTTTTTACTTTTTTATTATAAATGTATTTTTATTAAATTTAAATTACACGCTCCTCAATTACTTTATAGTACACGTGTAACCTCAATTCTTAATTTTGAAAAAAAATATCTTTTATGATTTAATCCATCAATTTTGTATTTTATTCAATTTGATCCTTTGACTTTATCCTTAAAATCCCCGATTTCATCCCGTCCCAATTTTTTTCTTAAAAGAACCAATCTGCATTCAAATTTTAAAAAAAAACGTTTTTATTAGATTCAATTGAGTTAAAATCTATATCAAGTGATCATTCTTATGCATACAAAATTACCACCCCCCAACACACACAAAATAAGGAGCGAAGAAGGACACGTTCCTGTAATTTTACATTCATTACGCCGTGAAAAAGGGATGACCGAGTCTGAGACAAATTCAGTGAGGACAGGAGCGAGATCAAACGGTAATTAGAGTTTGACTGGGATCATTTTGATTTGTTCAATTAGTCGGTTCGGTTAATCAGACTTTCAAAACTTTATTAATTGATTTTTTTTCGTTTTAATCATTAACTGAATTGAAATTTTTTAGAAAATAATTAATCAAACTGGATAAAGTTTGGTTAATCGATCGGTTAACCGAATTAACTGAAATTTTGAAATAATATCGATTATATATTAAAATATTTTATTTTTTCGGTTAATTCAATTAAAACCAAAATTTAAACATTCTTAAGGCTAAGTAATGTATAAAAATATAATATATTAATATTTAATAATGTTGGTTAATTAAGTTTACCGGTTGATTTCGAACTGAATTAACCTATAAAAAAAGTTTGAAAAATCATTAGCTGTTAATCGAATGAATTTAAAATTAACCAATCGATTAACAAGAAAAACTTTGATTAAATCGATTTTAAACGAAATTTGAACACCCTATATTACCTGCTTCAATTTGACTTGGATCTTTTATCACAGTTCTTTAACCCAAAAAAAAAAAAAGTTGGCAACAATGTGTATGTAGGTGTATTACATGAAGTTTTATATATATATAAATCAATGATTGATAGGGAGTTGAAGTGTGACAAGACTCAAGTTTGCTAGATGAATTTGCTGGTCGTTGATACAATCCTACTGATTGATTTCATTTGGTCATAAATCAACTCTAATATCATTTCATGACTCATCATAGAGTTTACTGGTTTCTTTGCTTGCCTAAATGCCTACTTTGTTACCCAGTCCATGCATGGCTACGAAACAGTTCCCTATTTATTATTTTTTTTCATACGAGTAATGTGAGAGGAATTTAGGGTTTAATTGTTTTTAGGTCCCTCTAGTTTTAAAGCTAGATAATTTAAGTCTTGTTCCTCTAGTTCTTTTTGACTCGAATGCTTTTTAAATCCTCTTATTTTTGAAGTTACGTGAACAAGACAATATCCTCTCATTTTTTTTCGTACAATTACTTTTTAGGATCCTCTTAATTTTGAAACTATACAAATAAAGTCTTGGACTGATATCTTTTTTATTTTAATACATTTTAGGCCCCTTTTTAATTTAAAAGTAAACAATTCATCATTGTATTTCTATTTCTCTCAAGTTCCATCCAAATTCCGTACATGCTAGTGCCACTCATCCATCCCCACCGTAATCGCCACCATTTCCATTTGCAAATACACATCCCACTTCATAATTTCCTCTATGCAATTCAAATTTGAAATCAAGTTCGGAACATTGAAGCATAAATACCGCCGGTGGTCGACGCATGATTTTTTATTGGGAGCGAATTTGAACTTTTAAAATTTTAGGGGCGAACTTGAATTTATAAAATTTCAAGGGATAAAAACATATTTTCAATAGAAAATCCATATAAAAAATTTAAAATATATAATAATTTTATAATTTCAGATGCCCCAACCGTCCCCCTCAATACATCCCTGAATATCGCCCTCTAGCTAGTCCTGTCAAACAAAACAAGCTGAATCAATATTGATGGGAGGCAACTTAATCATAAAACTAAACCAGATGCACATGCAATATTACCCTTTTTTTTTTGCGTTAGTTCTAAAAGAAACGAAAGAACTGCCTTTGATCTAATATCCCCTGATCACAGAAGCGGCCCCTGGAATCAAAAAATATCCTAATAATAATAGTCCAAATCGAATACCATTGGATGTGGAGGACATCTTGGCTATGATTCACAAGCCCACCATGCCCCAACTTGGTCCTATATATCATTGCCAACCATGATCAAATCTCAATATCCTGTGAGAATCCTACCTACAATTTGCTACACTAATCTCACTTTAATGACATAATCCATTTGGGATTATTAGTTTAGGGTTTTTTAGAGGAAAAAAAGTGAATCCCACTAAGCATGTATATTTCTTAGTTTTTACTATTTATATACACATCCTATCCGAAATTAATACCTTTAGTTTTTAAGCTATTTAGCTGTGCGCTAGCTACGTATAGCTAACAAGGAAAGATATAAGAAGATTGCGCTCTGTTCATGGATTGCTTGAGAGAAATACGAGGAAAACAAGCTCACGATCCCATGTTCATGGAGAAGATGAATACTACGTCGTCGTCTTGGCGTTGCATATGCGTTCCGGGGCCACTTATCGTGGGTGCAGGGCCTTCGGGTTTAGCCACGGCCGCTTGCTTAAAAGAGAAAGGGGTTCCGAGTGTAGTCCTAGAGAGATCTAAGTGCATAGCGTCGTTGTGGCAACTCAAGACCTATGATCGCCTACAACTTCACCTGCCTAAACAGTTCTGCGAGCTTCCCCTCATGGGGTTCCCTGCTGATTTCCCTACTTACCCTACCAAGCAACAGTTCGTGGACTACTTGGAAGCGTACGCTAGGGAGTTTGGTATCGAACCACGGTTCAATGAGACGGTTTCACGGGCCGAGTACGACGCGGTGCTGGGGTTCTGGCGCGTCAAAAGCGTTGGGATAAAGGGGGAGGTGATGGAGTACGTGTGCCGGTGGTTGGTGGCGGCGACGGGAGAGAATGCGGAGGCGGTGGTGCCGGAGATGGAAGGGAAGGGTGAATTCGGTGGGGACATAAGGCATACGAGTTTGTATAAAAGTGGAGAGGAGTTTAGAGGAAAAAGGGTTTTAGTGGTGGGGTGTGGGAACTCAGGAATGGAGGTGTGCTTGGATCTTTGCAATCATAACGCCAGGCCTTCACTTGTGGTCAGAGATGCAGTAAGAACTACCACTAATCTTTCCCCTTTTTCCCCCCACTGATTTATGATGAAGTTTTATTACAAGAAAATAGGATTTCTCAACATAGCTAAGATCATATCTTGTCGTAATCATCATGAATCTTTACCTTTTTCTGTACCCATGATTAATTTTTCCCACCTGGAAAAGACTAAAGAGACAAACTCCACAGTTAAGGAACTGAAACGTCCTCTCTTTTTAGTCCATTAATAAATCCTTTTTTCTTTGTTTATGGAACTGAAGGTGCACGTCCTTCCACGAGAGATGCTGGGAAGATCAACTTTTGGGTTGTCCATGTGGTTGCTCAAGTGGCTCCCCATTCGGTTCGTCGACCGCTTATTGCTGATCGTATCGTGGTTCATGCTGGGTGACACCGCTCGATTCGGCTTGGAACGACCACGATTGGGTCCCTTGGAACTCAAGAATCTGTCCGGAAAGACCCCGGTCTTAGATGTTGGCACGCTAGCCAGCATAAAAAATGGAGACATTAAGGTACTTTCCCTTTTCTCATTCAGATCACATCACCTTTTTTTTTTCTTCTTTTTCTGTTCAAACCAGTGTTTGATTGATCCTACAAACTGTGTTTGATTGACAACTGTTGATGTTGTAGGTATGTCCGAGCATCAAACGCCTAAAACGATTTGCAGTGGAGTTCGTTAATGGTGAAACCGACAGCTTTGAAGCAATCATTTTAGCAACTGGTTACAAAAGTAACGTACCCTCCTGGCTAAAGGTATACCTTCCCCTTTTATCTTTATTTCCCTCTTTTTTTTAAATAGTTGCAACGTGATGCAAAAAAGGGTTGAAAAGGCTAAAGAAAAAGTGGGAATTGAAAAATATTGACAGGAAGGAGAGATGTTCTCAGAGAAAGATGGGTACCCTCGAAGGCCATTCCCTAATGGGTGGAAAGGTGAAAATGGGTTATACGCCGTAGGGTTCACTAAACGTGGATTGCTAGGTACATCAATGGATGCCAAGAGGATCGCAGATGACATCGAACGGTGTTGGAAACATGATGCCAAACATCGTACGGCCTTCACTCGTTCATCATGATCATGTTCATGTTCATGTTCATCCGTCATTGATTCTTTTTTCTTTTCATTTGGCTGCAATTTTCTGGGTTTTTTTTAATTAAGATGGTCAGATTTTTGGTTGGTGATCGAAGATACCATATAACACACTACATATGGACATTGCAGTGGATTTTGATTGATTTATTGCCCCGGGAAGAGGCAAGTCAAAAGAGTTAAGGGAGAGTAAAGGCAATATATGTTTAACTCTCAATCATTTGACATAGAATGCCGACACCACTAACATTCTTAGTGCTTAAACCCGGGATCTCAAAGAATAACAACGACTCATTTACTATTAAGGTCACTCGATTCGTGTTTTAAGGGTTGGTTTTTTGTTTGGATTGTGGGGACCTAAAATTATCCGTGCATCTTGTACTTTACCAATCTCCTCTAATTAGGCATGATACCTTTTCGTTTGTAGGGGTAGCTTGGTGAGAATTTGGGTGCTGTATGTATAAAATAGGTTTTGTTTTACAAGAGAGCCTGAAATTTAAAAATTAATTCACTAAATTTTACATCCTAAGAGTGTTGTATATTTGGAAATTCAATCATTATTTTGAAGTTTTATTGTTTAGAAAATGCATGTCAAGTCTTTTACAATACATAATTTGTACGAATGAATCTCAATTATTTGACAATCAATAATTAGCTGACCCTATTCCCATATGTAATGGGATAAGGGAGAGGTAGGATAGTAGGCTGCCCCCAACGCCAAATTAAGAACAACTTCCGTGGGAGACCTTCGACAGTCAAAAATTATGAATTACCCACCGTGGGATACGATCCCACGACCACAAGGTTAAGAGCCTTGCGCTCTTACCAACTGAGCTAGACGAGTAATTCATTTGACAATCAATGATTCTATAAAATATTGCATTAGAACTTGAAACTTCAAGAGATAACAATAATATTTTAATCACTGAAATTACTTGTTTCGTGTCTACGTCAAATATTGTATATACTAAAAATGATTAATGCATACAAATTTTCAACCTTTAAATATATATATATATATATCAATAAAAACAATATTCTTGGTCGATAAGATATAGGTACCAAATCAAAAGGTTATTAAAATAGAACTAATAGTAATATGAGCATACCTACCTTATTGTAAAACATATAACTAGATTGACGGCATGGACTAAACAAAAAACAATTCAATAAAAAAATATTAAAATATTCTACTTCATAAACTAATTATCATCATCATTATAACATTTACTTTTTTCTATTTTTTATATAATCTTTAAATAAAATAATTAATACTTATTATTTAAAATTAAATATAAAACTATAAATTTATATACAAATCATTTACCTTTCACTTGTAATTATTTTTTAAATATTTTTTATAAAATTACTTTTTTACATGAAATATTTTAATTCATTAAATGTCAAAATAAAAAAAAAATTAGCTGACCCTTATTCCCATATGTAATGGGATAAGGGGAGGTAGGATAGTAGGCTTCCCCCAACGCCAGGTTGAGAGCAGCTTTCGTAAGAGACCTTCGAATTATGAAATACCTTTCGTGGAACTCGATCCCATGACCATAAGGGGGTGTTTGGTTCAAGTATTGTGGGATTCCTATGGGATGGGAATCCCACTTCCCCATGTTTGATTGGTCGGGAATCTCATTCTCGGTAATGTTTTATTACCAATAGTAGATTTTTTTGGGTATATTACCGGGAATGTCATTACCTCTCTTCCCTTAGGTATTGTAACATTACAGGCGTTTTGGACTAAAATGCCCTTAAATTATTATTTTTTTTCAAAAATATCATTCTTCTGTCATTGAATAATAAAAATTCTACGAAGGTTAAATTACAAATTTATCCTTAAATTATTTTAAATTTACAAAAAAAATCTATAATTAAAATTTTATATGAAGTTCAGGGGTTAAATTTTTTTACCCTTTCATTAAACATTTTTTATATTTTTAATTTTGTAAAAAAATTATATAAATATTATGAATTTAATTTTTAAAGAAAATTTATAAATATTTTACAATTTGTAATATTATACAAATATATAATAAAGATAAATTGGTCAAATATACATTCCAATAATCTTTTATTCCTTTAATCAAACACGATAATCTTACATTCCTACTAAACCAACCAAACATAAAATACAACATTTCCAGTAATCATATTCTCTGGTAATCTTTTATTCTCACTGATAATCTTATATTTCGTGAACGAAGCGTACCCTAAAGGTAAGAACCTTATGCTCTGAGCTAAACGTCAAAAATAGTTGTACGTAAAGCTTCCTCAATCCTCACCGGAAAAAGGGAAAGATAGATCTGTTGCAGCCATTATTTGTCATCTGCAAAAGCTGTTTTGACAAATCACTTGGATTTGAAAGATGGCCTGTCATAAAGGTCTTTAAATCAAATAATAAAAAATTATAAAGAAAATAAATTAAATTCATATTTTAATAATTAAAGCATTAAAACATATCATCCCTCAATTATAGAAGCAAGAAATTTATAAACGAACAAAGGAATTGGTGAAAGAAGGGCAGCTTTTGCATAAGATAAAAAAATAAATTATGTATTTAATACTTAAATTATTAGTTTTAGTTTATCTTAATATCTGATTTTTTTTAAATCACCCCTAACGTTTAGTTTTAATTTTATTTTAGTACCATATCATTAAAATCTTAACGCGTTTATTACTTAAACTATCATTTTTTTGTCCATTTTAATACTCTAAACTTTTAATTTTTTCAAAACTTAACGTTAAATTTTGAACGAGTACTAAAATAAAACAAAAACTAAAATTTTTAACGGTGAAATATTAAAATGAAACAAAAATTAAAGTTTAAGTATAATTTTAAAAAAATTAAAAATTAAAATATTAAAGTGGACTCAAAATTAATAGATTAGACACTAAATGTGTAACTTACCCTAAAAAGAATGGGTAATAATTGGTCGTTTTCAATCAAGTTCAACATTGGGAGCCTAACTATCATGTGTTGGTTAAAACCCATCTTTGTAGATGTATACATGCTGGTGAGATATAGCTTTGCTTGGACCATTCTCCTAGTACTACTATTCATTTCCAACTACCTCTCTCGCCTTTGCTATCTATAATTTAGTTATATATACATATACATTATGTATAAAAACTTTTATTTAAGTTATGCCACGGGTTAAATTAATATTATTTTAATTATAGAAAATTATATTAATAAAAATGAATAAGAGGCTTAAAGTCACTTTTGCCCATATATTAAAAACTAATTTATCAATGTTCTCCCTATCATTTTTTGCATCAATTTAGCCATCGAAATTATTTAGGGTGGTCATTCTAACCCTTTTGAATAACATAATTGTCTTATGTGCTTATCAACACCAGCAAATCCTAGATCCGCTAATATTATGGATGTAGTTTGATGATGACGTGACATATATAAAAAAATAAATAATAAAATATTTACTAGATATAGGTGTTAGGGGAAAATTTCCTTCAAAAATTTGACCTAATTCTTTAGTCTCACTGAAATAAATAATAAAATTTTGACAATTTGTTCTAACCATTATGTTTAATAAATATTTTTCCTAACCTCTTAATCCACAGACGCAGAAGACCCACATTTATGTTAGTTAAAATGATCAATGGGCATCAAGGGTTAGGATGAATATACTAAACAACTTCGAGAGTTAAATTGATGAAAAAAAAAATAAAGACAAAATTAATAATTTAGGCTTATTGCAAGAACAAAAGTGAACCTTAAGTCTAAATAATATTACAATAATATTTATTTTCACAATCTTATAATTTTAAATAAAATAATTAAAAATTATTTCAACGACAAAACTATGCAGTTTGTATTTTTTGCTCTTTATTTTATAATTGATTTTCTTCTTTATAGCATAAGATTGACTGCTGTGAATTTATGGGTGTTTTTACAATTTTGTATACAACCTTATGACGGTAACCTTCTATCTAAACTAAAAAAGGTTAAATTTCAACACACTACTCAAATTATGACCCCAATTTAGATCGGTCTTCACACTTTTGAACTTTTTAATTTTATTTTTAAATTATGGCTTTCATTTTGAATTGATCACTAAACTTTTGACAATTCTAATTTTACTCCCGAACTATCATCATAATTTTAAATTGGTTCTAAATTTTTAAACATTTTAATTTCATCCCAAGCAGTCGATATATACTTAATAAAAATTGTTATAAAACTAGCTAACTGCTATATATGTAAAAAAAATAAAGTGAATTATCTATAATTTAGGTATAAAGATTTGATTTTATGTATCTATATAGTATTATCAAAAAATAATAATATACAAGGGTTGGTGGGCAATGGGAGGGGCTCTTCCCCTTCCCAATATTTTTGATTTAATAACATTTTAGGTAGGGCTGTTCATTCGGTTTAAACCTAACCGAATCGAATCGAATTAACTATAACCGAATTAACCAAACTTTTTTTTTTCTTTAACCGTTAACCGAACCGAACTTTTTTTCGAAAATATTAACCGAACCGAATAAATTTCGGTTAATTTGTATTAACCGATTTTTTTTTTTAAATTTTATAATTTATATAAAAATTAAATATTTTTTAATTCAAAAAAAAGTTTATAATTAATTTAAATAATATATAATTATAAAATAAAAATTTCAGATAAATTTTCTAATTATTTAATATTGATTTAGGTTTAAAAGTTATTGGATCTTAAATTATTAATTGAGTTTTAAATGGTTTAGGCTTAGCCCATATGTTATATAATATATTTAATATTTTTTAATTAAAAAAACAGTTTACAATTAATTTAAATAATATATAATTATAAAATAAAATTTTATATAAAATTTTAAATTAATTAATATTGATTTAGGTTTAAAAGTTATTAGATCTTAAATTATTAATTGAGTTTTAAATGGTTTGGGCTGAGTCTATATGTTATATATAATATATTTAATATTTAATTTCGGTTAATTAACCGAATTCGAACCGAATTAACCGTTAAACAAATTCTAAATTTTTTTTAACCGTTAACTGACCGAACTAATTCGGTTAATCGACCGAACCGAATTAATCGAACTAATTTGGTTCGGTCGGTTAACCGAATTAGTTTGGTTTTTTGAACACTCCTAATTTTAGGTTCTAATCAGTTTATATTTCAATAAAATCAGGTTTTTGTCCCTCTAATTTTTTTAGATTAAATACACAATAAATTTTTATTATTATGAAATTAAATACTTTGTTCCTCCCAATATTTAATCATAACTCCTTACGTGGGTGGAACTTCGAACAGTTTCCCATTAAAAAAAGCTAAGCTAGAATTGATGTTTCACCATTGCAGTGCTGGGGTAGGTTGATTAAACAGGTATTTCCCAGAAGATGTAACGAGTCAATCATCAGCATGTCAACTGCATTGGTTCACGATTGAGATGGGACGATATATATCCATATTAATTGGTTTATGATCCTCAAAAATCTTTACGTTAACTATGCTTAAACAATTGAAACACAAAGTGTAGGTCGTGGATAACTTGGATTTTTTCTGCAGAAGGTGGTGGCGTACGTGGGTGATAAGGGCAAGACGAGCAAAGCGCATGCAAAGAGATGAAATGGACAGACTTCGAATCAGATCAATGATATGAACGACGATAATGTCGCACTAAGGGAGAGATCCACTTCACGCAGAACTGTGCTACCGATCTTTGGGACCGCCACTCTCATCGCCTTTCTAATCACATGCACGATATCCCAAAGGCGGTTTGCAGGGTCCAAGCTCGTGCACTTTTTCTTTCTTTATTGATGATCCAAAACCCAGCCAGCAGGGAAAAAAGGGAGGAAGAAGAAAGCTCCTTTGCCCCGTAATCTCATACCCCCTGTGATTAAAAGTTGAAGAAGCTAGCTAGCTAGCTTTCTTGCTTTTTCTTTTTCTTTTCTCACCACTTTATCCCATTCTGATCCTACAGATTTTTGCAGTGCTACTCTCTATATCAGTCTCCAAGATTTATATGGCATACTACTAACGTTTTATTAAAATATTTTGGTCTCATCATTCCGATTTTAAGATAAAAACTCATAATATTTGATTATATGATTATATAGTCATTTTGACTCTTTTTTACCATCTTTATAGTGTTGGACTAACGCTTTTCATTCACAAAATAGTTATTTTGTTTCAAAATAAAACGTTAAAGATCAAAATACTCCCAAAAAATAAAGACCAAATTAATTATCTAATCAAACGCTAGTCACGTTTTTTTTTGACATTAAACCTATTTTTTTCTCTCCATGTAAGTGACCACTGAGAAAGAGGAAAGTTCCCAAGGCTTCTTTCTAATATGTGCTTGGCGAAAGCAAAGCATCAAAACCCACTTGTTCACCTTTCCTCCCTCTTTGGTATGCACTTTCTCTTAAGATGAGTGTATTGGGTGTAAGTAGGATTGCTCTCCAGGTAGTTACAATCTTCTTCAAACAAGTGCAACTCATTCAAGCTATCTTTCCTTTTCCCACTCAATTACTGATCCATTTGCTGCCATGTTACTTGTTCCTTTCTCATTGTTCAAGCATGCGTATTAATAAATATATATTTCCCCCCCAGAAGGAGCACAGCCTAGAAATGATTGATTAATGGACCAACTGGGTTATATTAAGTATTTACTTTTAAATATATATATATATATATATAGATAGATGAACAACATATGACTTTCACATCAGTATAAAACAATGATTGATTTGATACTTGAGTGATTGTTATGATAAATTGATAATTATACGAAAATTCAATGATTAAATTAAAGTTGTTCAAAATTGAATGCTTAAAATAAAATATATAAAAATAAGTAACAACAAATATAGACAAATTGATTATAAGCCCACTAAAGCAAAAACAGAGCCCCAATACCTCATGAGGATAAATTATTTGGGTATTGGACCTACCTATTATTTTATTTTGGAGAATACGATATTTTATATGGTACATTCGGAACTCGTCATATTATTTTAGATATTATTCTTAATTAATCCCCGCGTAGTGGATCCCACGTGGCTATTATTTTATTAGCATTATAATGACTCATCATGCCGAGTCCATTAAAAAATATATTTTTTATATTATTAAAAAAATGAAATTTATAAATTCAAAAAAGGGAAAAATTAGGGTGAACTTGTCACGACTACGTGACGAGTTTGTTCAAATTAAAAAAATACTAGCCTTTTCCTAGCCGTTGGTTAACGGGTAAACGGACAACGATTACTTGGAACTCGTCACCTCGAGGTGATAAGTTCGACCAACCATTTTATTTTTTTAATCGTTTATAGCCGTTGAGGGTAAGACTATAAATAGGGGTTTGTTGTTTTGGGTTTTCACCAAACTCTGAATCGAAAAAAAAAACATACGTTGTGCGAAAGTTTCAAAATTGGCAACCTGAGAATATATGTTGCGCTTGGATAACACCCATGTATCGTCGATCCAACAGGAGCTGAATGACGATGAATGAAGTATTCGTAGTCGGGGGATGACAACCAGAGAAACACATCGGCAGATGATGACATATCTGCATCAATTCGGTCTATTTTCGGACATATTTTTATGTGGCATCAAGCTATACCGGTGTTGATCGAGGCTCTGATTGAACTTTGGCGGCCCGAGATGCACACGTTCTATTTCTCGAGTGGTGAAGCGACTATTACTTTGGAAGACGTTGCTTACCAACTCAGTGTTCCTGTGAATGGGGCCCTTATGGTGAGGCATAACATTTACGAACCCGTGACGTTGTTTTACCAAGTTTTGAAAATTTTGCCACCATCCAATGTCATTGTGTACTGTAGAATGTATTTTCCAAAATAAATTCTGGGTAGGCCCAAAATCCCAAATAATTGATCCGCATGTGGTATTGGGCAAAAAAAACCAAAAGAGAGGCCTCTAGTATTATTATTAGTGGTCTTTCCTATGTAAATGGGCCAGCGAAAACGCCATTAGAATTGTGTTGGACTCTCTCGCTGGCTCCTTTGGTTGGCAAAAATGAGAAAAGCCCTAATATATTTCGTCACTATATAAATACCTTAACTGAATTCCGGACTTTCTTGTGTTTTTGCAGCACGAAGAAAATGTTATTTATCATTGCTATCATTTGGATTCATTCTCCATGTTAGTGACTTAGTGCCATTAACTAAGAATTTTAAATTGATTGTAAAGCTTTTTTTCCTCTTTTTTTGATAGGGAAAAGGAACCGGAAGCTTTGGAAAGAGAAGGAACAAGACTCACACGCTATGCGTTCGATGTGGACGACGAAGCTTCCATCTCCAGAAGAGCCGTTGTGGTGCTTGCGCCTACCCTGCCAGCCGCATTCGAAAATGTAAGATCTTTCTTTTCTTACTTTTTTAGCTTTTGATTTACCATATGCGTATATTTTTGGCATGTTAGCTCTGTTTGTGGTTTACTAGGCCCAACTTAGATGAGGTTAGCAAATGAAAATTTTCATGATAAGATGACATCCCATGAAACTAGTTAGATGTTTACCTGATTTAGATTTAAGATATCATGAACCATTTTATATTACCTTTGATTCCTCTGGCTGTGTATGCGTGCTCGATAAACTAAGAAAATTTTGAATGTATACCGTTTTGTTATTACCCTATTAAAAATTTGATTTCATTTGGTGGTTATTGACTTTCTGGGTAAGAATCAGTATATGAAACAATGGCTTTCTATTGGCAATATATGCTCGTTTGATTAGTTTGTTGGATTTGCTTTAGATAACTGGAGTGTGAAGGCCATTAGAAGAAAGACCACCGGAACCGGTCGAATGAGGTACCTCCGACATGTTCCTCGAAGGTTCAAGACCGGCTTTAGAGAAGGAATCTCTCTCGATTCTGATTCGTTGGTAGAAATGGAAGCATGTTTGGTCGATATGATCATGAATTGTTGTGTCAGGTACTCAAGCAACTCCAAGGAAGAAGGCAGCTGCAGCTGCTTCATAAACGATAACTTCTGAGTTTCTCTCAACAATTTGGTACTTTTATTCTCAAAACATTGCCTAAAATTCAATCGGTTAATTTGGTTAACCGAACAGATGAATTACCTAAAATTCATTAATTGAAAATTTTCTCTTTTAACTGTTAAATGAATCAATTTTTTTAAAAATCAACCTAATTGAACTAAGTTCGATTAATTGGTCTGTTAATTGATTTAATTGAAATTTTTAAATGATATATAAATAATATATAGTATATTAAGTATTTAATATTTTTTTGTTTATTTAGTTAATTCGGTCGGTTAATTTGGTTAAAATTGAAGTTCAAACATCCCTATAGCTAGATAATATATAAATAATATATGTTATATATTAAATATTTAATAATTTTGGTTAATTGATTAATTTCGAAACGATTTAATCGATAACTAAAGTTTAAAAAAATCATTGATCGTTAATCGATCGATTAATCGCTCGAAATTTTTGTTCGATCGATTAATTTAATTTTAAGCGAATTATAAACACTCCTATAGATAGGACAGATGAAGCTTGGGCTGCCTCCATCACTTGTTGAAGCCAATAACTCTAAAACTAGGGTAAACTACACTCATGACCATTTAATTATAGGCGAATTTTATTTTAATTGTAGATCTTTTAATTTTATCAATTATACGCTTATACCATTTAATTATTTCATTATTTCCAACCAATCATTTAACTTACGTGTATCTCAACCACTACGCCAATATCATTACGATGTTGAAAAGTTATCAAGAACAGTATGAGAAGTAACTTGGTATGATAAATATCAAATAAGTTTAAGTAGTAAGCAGTTTTATATCGTTTAATTAATGTCTCAGGTTCGAGTTATTGTGTATGCAGAAAATCTTCGTCGGGAGACTCACCCACCAAAGTCAGGTGTATAATCCGGGTTGATCCAGATTAATCAAGACAAAGCCTTGGAACGAGATTGCAACAAAAAAAAAAGTTTGTTTAAATAGTAAGCAGTTTGATATCGTTTAAGTATTGTCTCAGGTTCGAGTCATTGTGTATGCAGAAAATCCCCGTCGGGAGACTCACCCACCAAAATTAGGTGTATAATCCGGGTTGATCCAGATTAATCAATACAAAGCCTTGGAACGAGATTACAACCAAAAAAGAAAAAAAATAAAAGCAAATAAATTATTAGTAGTATCATTACTATATGAAAAAAAGTTAAACGTGAATAAATTATAAAAGGTGAAAAACAGGGATTCAAAAACAGGTCATTTGGAAAGCGATTAGGGAAATTGGAATTCAAACATTTGCTGTTAACTTTCTCCGTACGGGTAGATACTGGTTAGGTTAGATTAAGTTTTTTGACTTGGTTCTAAAAGTTTCTATTTTAATATAAATTTAATTACTCTATTGTTAAAATTCAATTTAGTTTGATATGAATTTATATTTATAAAAGATTAATATTATAAAATCGGATTAATATTTGTGTTTACTAATATTAATTGTTTAAATCCTACTGGTTAATTAAATATATGCGTTTTAATTTGCATCGATGAAATGGTAACATGAAAATATATGATATTAAATTTAAAGTATGTGATGTTAACACGAAGCGATATAATATTAATATGAAAAGACGTGATGATTTATTTAATATATTTTAAACATATAAGAATACGTTTTTATACATTTTCTGATAAGAGTTAATCTGATTTTTTTTTCAATTATAGGGTTTAAACCAATTTTAATGGTGTTAATACTGCACATCGATTTTTATTTAAAAGAACGGTTACCGTATATTAGAAGAAAACGAAAGAAAGCTTGTTGGACAACTATATTTGAAAAAGAAGACAAAAGGAGGATTGTCGGGCAATGACTTTTTAATCGTGTTAATTTTTTTTTTTGGGTATAGTTAGGACATATAACGAGCTATTCGAGATCGATTTGATCAAGACTCGATAAATACTCGGATTGAATAGACTCGACTCGAGCTCGAGCTCAACTCAAGTTCTTAAAGAGCCGAAACGAGCTACTTAATATTCGACTTGAAAAACTCGTGAGTAACTTGACTATATAATATATTGAATTTTTTTAAAATAAATTATTAATAATATTAATATTTATGTATTGATTTTTTTTTAAAATACAGCAAGATTTTCATGTATTTAAGGTTCATGTTCAAGTTTGAGGATTCAATCGAATTAAGTTTAATATTTTTTTTTTCATTTCGAGCATTTTTCGTACTGCTCACGAACTTCAGTTCAGGATTTCGAGTTTGAGTCGAGCTTAAAAATTTTAAACTCGTCAGTTTTCGAGTCGAGTCGAGCTCTATTTCAGAGTTTTTGAGTCGAGTCGAGCTTAGCAATACTCGAGCTCGACTCGACTCATTTACACCCCTATATAGCTACTCAAGTACTCAACTTAAAAATGGGACAAGCTATACTATTGACCATCTAATTTTGACATCTCTTTATTGTGACTACTATTTTTGAATTTTTTTTAATCGGGTCATCCAACTGTTTAAATGCATTCAATCAAGTCACTTACTATTAAAATTTAATGGAAGTGCTGATGTGGCAGTTAATAAATTTGACATTAATTACACACTTGATTCTTAATATTTATACATTATATCAATTTAATCATAATTTTAATTCAATTTAATAAATTTGATCTCCAATTAGGTGGTGACACATGTCACTATTAGATTGGATGATATTTTATTAATTTTATTAATTTTATTTTTTACCAAATAAGGTGGTGCCACAAAACATTGTGATGAAATAATTTTGCAATTGAGGGGATTCTAACCTACCCCTAGAGCTTCCCTGAAAAGACTTGAACCACTAGGCTAGACCATTAACTTGTTAATTGGTTACAAGATTGTATATACAAGTTGTTACAATAATGGTAGAAAAAAGAAGAAGGAAATTACCATGGTTGTGAATTCAATTTAAACTTGGGAATATAAGAGGGAGTACAATCACTTTAACCATCAAATCAAGTATATATTTAGTTAAAATTATATATATATATATAATTATTAAGTTTTTAAGAAAAATAAAAAGTACAATTTAGATTTTTAAACTATATTTATATTTTATGTAATTTCTTTATATATAATCATTAAATTAATCTTTTCAATATAATTAGTATTTCAATTTTTTTAATATATTTAAAAAGTTTAAAAATTAATTATATTGAAAAGATTAATTTAATGATTATATTTAAAGAAATTATATAAAAATAAATATAATTTTAGTTTTTTCGTTTTAAAAACTCACTTTAATTATCATATATATAAAAGATTACAAATTTTAATCGAATATAGAACTTGATTTTATGGTTAAAGTGCTTGTACTCCTTAATTTTTAAAGTTTGAATCCCTTTACAAGTATTATAATTTCTTTTTTTTTCTACCATTAGTTGTAACAACTTATATATATACAAAGTGCAAGTGGCACTTTTCTATCGGTAAATTATGTCATTCATCACTCAATTATCTTTTTACTTCTATTTCGATCATTAAAGTTTAAACTTTTTAATTTATTTACATATTTCTAATTTAATAACTCTAACTTCTAAATTTGATTTTTATTTTTAATTATATATTAATAAAATAATAATAACAAATGTCTTCTAAAAAATTATTAATAAAATAAACTAGAGTGATTAAAATAGGAACAATTTGAAAGTTGAGTAATTAAATTGAAAATATTTAAACTTTAGTACTAAAATAGGAGTGAGAAGATATTTGAGTGACAAATGATATAATTTACTTATAAAAATCAGTTAAGTTTTTAACGCCGATGTATTAAAATAAAATAAAAACTAAACGTTAATCATAGTTTTGAAATAGTTGAAAGTTTAGATACTAAAATATATCAAAATTAAAATTTAAATACTAAATACGTAATTTATCTAAAAATAAACTACAATCTTCACCTGCTTCAGCAGTGTATTCTCTCAGTTCAAGTTTTTGGTATTATATAATCTGCGTGCACGGTAGAGTAAAAGACATTTTCGTTTTTTCTCATTTTCACAGAGACGAGGGACGTAGTGCCAAAGATTCCTGAACCTTTTGTTGGTGTTGCGTTCACGTTTGTTTTTTCCAAATTCCAATCCATAAAATTCATTTCTCTTTAATCCTTTTAACTTTTTGTTTTGAACCATTTATATCTACTATTGGTTTCTTCAATTTTGCCTTTCTGGGAAACCATACGCTTTTTGGCGTCGTTCTTTGTAAGCTAAGGTGGAAAAAGCAGAGATTTTGATTCCAAAAAAAGTGTCTTGTTTTTTTGTTTAAAAAAAGGGAAAATTAAAGAGCGAAACAGTTGAATATGGCGCAATTTGGGGTAAAACGGAGTGTTTTGAGATCGGTAATGTTGAATTTCCTCAGTTTTGGTATAGCTTTCATGCTTGTTTCAGCTGAGAGAAGCTTGAAACATGGAGAACCCGTCGAGGAATCTGAAACGAACGATAATTATTTTCTCAAAGCTGTTAATTTCTTGTGGAAATCTGATGAGTCGGGTTATCGCCATGTTTGGCCTGTAAGTATATATAATTGTTTTACTTCTTTGATCGGTTATCACCTTAATTTGTAGTAATTTTTGAAGCTTTCTAATTCTTCTTCTTGGGGAATAGGAAATAGAATTTAATTGGCAAATTGTGGTGGGAAGTGTAATCGGATTCTTTGGAGCAGCGTTTGGAAGTGTAGGTGGAGTTGGTGGAGGTGGCATTTTTGTTCCCATGCTTAGCCTTATTATTGGGTTTGATCCAAAATCAGCCACCGCTATTTCAAAGTGTAAGTTGTTGCTGTTATTATCATTATCTTAATTCTGTGCTCTTTACATGAAGAAAAATGAACTCATCTTGCTGTCGTCCAGAATTGCACTTAAAATTTACTTGTAAACAGTGGCGGATCCACACCCCAAAATTTTATGGAATTCGAATTTTCTTCTTTAAAAATCAAAATTTTCTTCATTAATGTAGTTGTGCCAACCCTGAAATTCAATAGCGCCCACCTTGAAATTTTATCGTACAAAAAAATTTATATTCTTAATATATGTGTGCCCACCCTCAAAAAAAATTCTAGATCCGTCACTACTTGTAAACTAACTCTGATTTCAAGATTTTGAAATTTACTGGCTGATACAAACAAGAGAAATGAATAGGTTCATTTTGATGCTTCCAAAGATTATTAAGCTCTGAATGTTTCAATTTGAGAGTTTTTAATGCTATTAAGAAAGATGATTCTGTTGAAATATAAATGAGTTCATGCATTCTATGTTTTTTTGAATGTTCCTAGGCATGATCATGGGTGCAGCCGCTTCAACTGTTTATTACAACCTTAAGCTAAGGCATCCTACACTCGATTTGCCAATCGTTGATTATGATTTGGCTCTTCTTATCCAGCCAATGCTCATGATGGGAATTAGCCTTGGAGTCACTTTTAATGTGATCTTTGCAGATTGGATGGTCACTGTTTTACTTATTATTCTCTTTATAGGTAATGATTTTCTGATCTATTGTTGCGTTTGCTGCTCATTATATTCTTGTCGAACCATTTCTTGAATTCAAATCATTGGTGTGTTTGCAGGAACATCAACAAAGGCATTCTTCAAGGGTGTTGAAACATGGAAAAAAGAAACCATGCTGAAAAAGGTAATTAATTAACTCAGCCTCATTCTGATGTGTAGAAAATTTCGAATATTTTAAATATTTTTTCCCTCCATTTTCATCCATGAGTAATCTAAAGATTTCATAGATGTTCGATTTCAAAGTATCACGTGGTGCGTTTGTTATTAAAACTAATTGCTAACCATCTGAAAGCTGGCTCTTCATGGATTTTAGGAGGTTGCCAGGCGTTCGGCATCAAATGGTCAATTGCTCACTTGACTTTTTCCTTTAATTGATTCTTAAGATCATTCAGCGATCCTTTCCTCATGTTTTTCCTTCTGACTTGCTCTTTTGATATCAGATACTGATAATGATGTGGAATACAATCCTCTCCCTAGCGGCCCAAACAACGACCCCCCCAAGGACAACACAGATAATGAAGTAGGTTAACTGTAATCTACTGTTATTTTAATAAGTTCCAAATTTTCTCAAAGCTAATAATGCAATCATAGCAGGTCTCTGTATGGGAGAATGTGTGTTGGAAAGAGCTTGGACTCCTTTGTTTTGTTTGGGTTGCATTCCTTATACTGCAGATTACCAAGGTTATGTTTCCTCTGCCTTTTCTTTTCATTTATATGCATATGTCATGGTTCAATTACTTACAGAATATTAATCATTGAGGCGTAACTGATAAAACACAACATTTGGCAACAGGATAATACAGCCACTTGTTCGGCATTGTACTGGGTGTTGAACTTGCTGCAGGTAAATTTTTATCTTCTTTGATCCCTATTGCCTCTTTCCATTGCTGATAATAGGTTACCGTGTCCTTTTGTTTTCCAGATCCCAGTTGCAGTTGGGGTATCTCTATATGAGGCGGTTAGTCTCTATAAAGGACGTAGAGTAATTGCATCCAAGGGAGATCAAGGCTCAAATTTCCGGGTGCTCCAGCTTGTTACCTACTGTGCTTTTGGAGTACTAGCTGGAGTTGTTGGCGGTCTACTCGGCCTAGGTGGAGGATTTATCATGAGCCCGCTATTCTTGGAGCTGGGTGTTCCTCCTCAAGTGAGTCTTTGTTTCCTTCACTCGTGTGAAGTTTATCCGTCGTGTATGAATTGGATTGATGGTAACATGAAAGGAGAATCAGGCCTTGTTGTATCATGAATTCGAAGATTATCCATTGCTTGTCATTTCTAATCTTTTGGCTTCTTACCGACTTTTGTGCAGGTATCAAGTGCCACTGCTACCTTTGCCATGACATTCTCCTCTTCCATGTCTGTTGTAGAATATTACCTTTTGAAACGTTTTCCGGTACCTTATGGTAAGTTGGTAACTGAACAAGGCGATAATTTTGTCGATGTTTCTTATTATTTGGGAATAAAATGGAACACTGAAACCAGCAAGGGATGTGGTGGGGATAGGGGATGGTGTTGTCATTGATCTTATTCCACTAGAGGATATTATTGTTCCTCATTTTCCCGAAATTACATATTTCATACTTTGTTTCGCAGCTCTTTACTTTATTGCGGTGGCTACCGTTGCTGCCCTTGTCGGACAACGCATTGTCCGAAGGCTTATAATTTTATTTGGAAGGGCATCTTTGATCATCTTCATTCTAGCCTTCACACTTTTTGTCAGTGCAATATCACTAGGTGAGCTTTGATATTCCTCTAAATTGTTTTCACAAACACTCTTTTCTCTCTTCAACCCTCTCGAAAAACATTCTTCGGCTTCCTTCCGCTAGGTGGCGTCGGCATATCAAACATGATCGGGAAGATCGAGCGGCATGAGTACATGGGATTCGAAAACCTCTGCAAGTATGGAAATTGATACATCAGGTTTTCTTTTCTTGCTCAATTGAACCCTTCTAATTCCCCTGTAAATTTAGCCTCGTCCTCTATTGTCCAAAGGCAACAAAAACTGCCTTTTGTTTGTTACATTTTGCCCAGTATATATCACCCTATGTGAATAAGATGAATGGAATGTAACATTATATTAGGAATGTTATATTGTCATGTTCGGTTTATTTAGCGAGAATGTAATATTATAGTGTTTGATAAGAGAAATATAAAATTATTTGAATGTATGTTTTGTCAAATTATCCTTACGATATATGTTTTTTTACAAGTTAAACTTTAATTTTAAATTATAAATATTTGAATGAAAATTTATAAAAAAAAATATTTTAATTGTTACACCATCCAAGTTTAAAGAAAATATGCATGAACCAAGTGACTTCCGTAGTGAAGTAATTGTTGTTATTCATCGAGAACATGAATTCGAGCACCATAGGTGCTAGGGGTGTGAGCCTTTAATGTCAAATGGTTGAAAATTATCTTTGAACATATATTACTTTGCACTTACCTAGGATTAATAATAAAAATATATAATTTGCATATCAGTTTTTTACTTTTAATTATAAGCATCATATTTATTTATATAAAACATAACTTAATATAAAAAATAATATTGTAGTCTCCAGTGGACAAATATATTATTTTTTAATATATAAGATCCAATTTTTAATAACTCAAAATTAAATATTGTTCTAATAATTATATTTTTTTTTACGATAATAACATTTTCACCTCATAAAAATATAAAATAACTAATATACAAATATTAAAAATTTGAAATAATTATAATTACTCAAATTTATTAATATTTTATGAAATTAATTTTTTTTGTATATCATTATTATTATTATTAAGTTTATAATTTTGATTAAAGTATGGAGAATTAGAATTAAGAATGATCCATATAAAAAGAATTCATTATTTTAAGTGTATTTGTGTCTAAAGTGGTGAGAATTGTTCTTTATCTAAGAATTTGAAGATAATAACATTCCCCTCATTTCACTAAAAAATACAACCATTATTAATAAATTATTATCTTATAATGATATTTTTTTACGAATTAGATGTAAGAATATAATTTCAAAAGAAATTTCTCTTCAATAATAATCTTTTTCGCGTATCGAACGTATATTTAATATCACCTCAAGTAGCTCATGAATTTCACTGCTATCCTCGTTCAAAAAAGAAAAAAAAAAATCATTGCTATTGCACTCTCGCATTCTATTTCCTCTCTTTCGAATCCTTCCTCTCCAGCGAATTTAATCCGTAGAAATATCTTGTAAAATCGAACATGTTTCCATTTTCCTGCCGTCCCGCTGTAGCCGAAGGAAATTAAATTGCTTCACATTAGAGGAATAAAAATTTATTAAATAATTAAATTTAAAATTTAAAGATAACAAAATTTTAATTTAACTGATGTTTAAATGAAAAACTAAAATGTTGTTATATCCAAAATCTTAAACATCGTATGTAAAAGTAACATCTATTATCATCTTGATATATCAATTAAAAGTTTAGGTATCAAAACGGACCATAATTTATCCTAATTTTAAATGTGACTTTCAATCTTCCAGGGACGAAAATTGGCAGAGCCACCGCTCTATTAGAGCCCGAAGAATTGATTGAGCAATTAGACAGTAGAAAAATTGCTGCATCACCACTCAAGTAAAATGTCCAGATGGAAGATGTAAGAGCCTTTTTTGACCAATATGCTAAGGTATTTGCTCAATGGGGGCGATGATTGCTGTCTTATGTATTTTAGTTGCTAATTTTAGTTACAAATTGATAATTAATGACATGTTTAAGGGTTATAACTTCTAAGTTTGATTGTCCTCTTGTTTCTTAGGTTAATGGTGTGAGGTTACCTCCTCATGTAGCAAACAAAAAGTGTTTTTGTGGCACTCTTTGATTGAATTCTCAGCTGAGGAAGATGCACAGAAGACTTTTTTGTTCTTACAATTTTCTCTGCAGGAAGGGTTTTGATGCTACAAGAGTGAAGAGAAGACTCCAACAAATGTCAGACAATGAGGAAAAGACTGATGATAAACATGTTTGTGAAGAAACAGACATCAAAAGTCCCGTTCCAAAGGATGAGGACACGAAACATAAATCCATTGCACCTGCTTTTAAAGATGATTTGAATGTCGTTACACGTGAAGATTTGAAGGAAGCCCTGAAACGATTTGGCACCGTGAAGGTATTATTGAAAATTGTTCCTCTTTTCTTGTTTGATAATTTGATTATGCTATTTTACTTTTAAAAAAGTAACAGTCCTACTAGACATTTGCTTCTCTAACTTCGTTTTAACTATTTCAAGATTTCTTACCATGAATTGTTTTACACGTGTAGTTGTCGACTTTAAAATCGGCGAGGAGAAGGGTTACCTTCGGTTTGATACACCAGAAACAGCCCAGAAAGCTCGGGCTGCTGCTGTCCTGGCTAAAGAAGGTGGTCTGGTTGTCAAAACTATTGGGGCCTATTCCGCGGTAGCCAAGAAAAGTTCAATGGAAACAAGCGCTCTCAAGGAAGGTCAGTGCCGACGAACATTTTCTACAGCTTTATTGTTTGGATAAACAACCCCCTATGCAAATTCCAATCCAATGTTGTTCCATGTAGATTCACCTCTTAAATGGTTTTTCCTTGTATTAGGGGAGGAGGAAAGCACTACAGAGGCGGGAAACGAGAAAATCATTCACCAAACAAAGCTATTAGAACTCGAGCAGGGTGAGGGCGATCGATCATTGAACGTTCGATGGATTTTGAGATCAGTTTTGCACCACAACTTGGGGGAAGACGCCATGGTGCTTGTTTCTTTCCTGGTTTATGCTTGTGCTTAGCCTAGATTAGCAAGCTATAGGTTTTATTTGCTTCAACACTTCGAAGTTTATAGTGTCCCTTGTATTGTTATAATTTGTTTTGCTCCGATAGGGGAAGTGAAGTATTTGAATATTAGTTTTATACCATCTTTTTTCCCCTTTCTATCATTTTTTTACCCTTTTAATACATAATCTTCATGACGAGATAAGTTTACCTTGTTTTGGATACTAAAACAAACTAATCGGTCTTGGATTATTGTAAATGTGTAATTTAGATATTTGTAGATTTTTTTGGATTATTAATTTTAATTTTTTAATTACAATTTTGTTTTGTAAATGTAATTTAAAAGGTGAATAAATTAATTAAGAAGTTGGATATATATATATATATATATATAAATGGGAGAAAAGAGGTTTAACTTGAAACTAGTAACGTTCTATTCTGAAAAATGGAAAATGGAAATGAAATGGTAGTTGGAAGTGGGGGAATTTGGACATTACATTCGAGTACTCGTATTTTCGGGTCAGGGTACCCAATTTATAATTTTTTAGTTTTTAGAATTATATTATTTTTAAAATATATATATAGAAAAATTCTAAAATCTAAAATTTAAATGTCTATAATATATAATTCATACATAAAGTTAAAAAAATCAAATTACATAATTGAAAAAAATTATTAAAATTAAAACAAAAATTATAATTAAATTTCAAATGTTTTGAAGTTAAAATAAATATTTTAAAAAAAATGTCGAATGTTAATGTGAAATAATTTAAGAAATTCAGAATTCAGAATGTTAGAGTGAAATATTTTGAGAATTATAAATGAAAAAATAATATAAAATAATATATATATATATATATATAATAAACCGAGTACCAGGTATGCGGGTACCAGGTTAAACAACATTTTGTTATATTAAATTGAAAATAGGACCTAATGAAAAATTAATAATTAAAGTTAATCTTGGTGATCAAATTGATTAATTCTAAAATCTAGGGGATTTAATCTACCAATTTAATACATATGACTAGAATAAAAAAAATTAAAGTTAATGCTCAAATTAAGGCATTAGACAAATTAAAAACAAAATCAGGATCAAATTGGATTAAATGAAAATCCAAGGAAATAAATCATATACAAGTAGTGACCAAAATGAAAGAAAACAAAGCAAGGTGCCAATGCCACAAATATGTAAATTTATAAGGACTCGAGCTCTAATTATACTAATTTTTTAACAACCGCGTAAACTCCTCCATTAAATGTTTACGTCATATAGCCATTTTGAACTTATTTAAATAGTTCAGTGGTATATTTGTCACAATTTTGAAAATGGTGGCCATTTCACGGTTTGGCCCATAGTTATGTGGTCATTTATGTATTTTACCCTATTTTTAAATGTATTTGATAATTTAGAAGAAAAATTTTATAAAAAATGTTATGAAAAAAAATTAAAGAAATATAAGAAAGTACTTATCATTTGATATAGAATATATACTTACCATTTAATTAACTTTTTGGCTCGTTAAAATTATTTAATTGGTGATGGAATAATGTTTATTTATTTTCTTTTATTTTTAATTTTTCAGAATAATAGTAATATATTATATGTAATATAAAAGAAAATAAATTTGATCGTTGGGTAGGTTTAAAAAGAAAGAACACGAGGTGGCCGCGAGTCCAAGGTGGAGATATCCTGGCCGTCGAATACAAAAAAATGTTCGATCTTTAATTATAGGTTTGAAGCTGTATTACTCCGCCCCTTATGTTTGAATAAACTTACTAGACCGTTTCATTTTATCTCTCCCTCTCCATTCCTTGCTTGGTTTCCTTTTGCTCTTATTCTCATCTTCTGTAATCTTCGCTGTGCATTTTGCAGATCCTTATCTTCGCTTTCTCAACATATCCTCGCTTGGATCTGCAAATGCCCATCGTTTCTACTCCCTCTCTTATCAGATTCTTCGTTTCTCGGGTTTCGAAGCTCAGTTAAGTGGTTGGCATCTTCATCTTCTTTTTTTAGGAGATTTTGTTTTTCATCTTATGAGTTTGAACTTTATTCCATCGATCTTGATCTATAAGTTACGTACTTAACAGTTTGCTTCAATAACTGTCGGTTCTTTATCCGATTTCCGAGTCATCGAAATTTGAAAACTGAATGAATTCAAATTACGTCACTTTTAACTCGATTTCTTTACTGATTTTCCAAATCGTTGATTCCTGACTTTTTTGTTTCTAGTGTACAATTGTTCTTGATATATATGTTCTCTGTTTTCTTTTCCCTTTTTTTTTGTTTGATTACTCGATTGTTTGGTGCGCAGGAACTCTATAGTTGCTTTGATTTCTGATGATTTGGACAGTAGATTAAGGGGAGAAGCGTTGTAGAGTTGGAATTGCGGTATGCAGCTTCATTTATTTACAAAAGAACTATGGAAGGTGACAGAACAGTATCGACCCCTTCGGTTGGACCCAACATCGGAGATGATGCTCAGAGAATGCGAGCTCTTCATGGGTATTTATTTGTAAACCTATGTGATTTTTTCCCTTTTAGTGCCTCTTACAGAACACTAATTAAAATCCAGGATTGGGGTTCTTCGGTGCTATTTCCCTCTTTCGACGATGTTTATTTTAGAAATTGATTGTTTTATGAAGTTCTGTGTTTTTTTCCCTTCTGACTTTGCAATGCTTCTATAGGAGGACTACCGGTCCTACAAGACGTTCCACAAAAGGACAATGGACAGCTGAAGAGGTAATCATCGTAGTCTGTCATGTATTATGACATCCACTAATTTAGTCCCATCCTGTAATGTTGTATCAGTGGTCGCATTGCATATTCTTTAATGAATTTTCATTTTGACTACATAATTCTATGGGCTTCCAGGATGAGATTCTACGTGACGCCGTTCAACGTTTTAAAGGAAAAAATTGGAAAAAGATAGGTATTATTCTTGATTTTAAGAGGCATGGTATCCATTTTTTCATCATTTTAAATGTTCTAATTGTAAGCCAGTTCATCTGCAGCCGAGTGTTTCAAGGATCGGACTGATGTACAGTGCTTACACAGGTGGCAAAAGGTCTTGAATCCTGAGTTAGTTAAAGGGCCTTGGTCTAAAGAGGTGATTGCTTTTACTATTTTTTCTCTCTCACAAATCTATTAGTTGCTTGCTGACAGAACAAACAGATTTTTTCGATAAGCTTTCTGAGTTGCTTTTGGGAAATTTAAACAGGAGGACGAACTAATAATCGAGCTGGTGAACAAATATGGGCCAAAAAAGTGGTCAACCATAGCTCAGCACTTACCTGGACGAATTGGAAAGCAATGCAGAGAAAGGTGTGATGATACTTGATAGAACTGTGAACTTTAGTATTTTAATATCATTTACATTTAGAACTTCGGTATAGTCAAGGAGTGTTGTTTGAAACTTAGAATGTAACTTTTTTTAGGATGGTAACAACAACTGGGCTTAGCCTGATCTAATTGATTTAATAATGTTGATTTTAACAATTTGTGAGAGGTTTTCACTTTGGAATATTATTGCAAACGTCTTGTTTTACGTTCGTGTCTTACAACTAAGTTCTAATCCAGGTGGCATAATCATCTCAATCCTGCCATAAACAGAATGGCATGGACTGAGGAAGAAGAGTTGGCTCTGATTCGTGCTCATCAGATATTTGGGAATAGATGGGCGGAGCTCTCAAAGTTCTTGCCAGGAAGGTATGCCAACTTTTCAGAGAGACCGCTCCTTTACATCTATGTAATATCAAGATTACCTCTATTGTCTCACATTCATTTTACTTCCTCTTGTGACGGCAAGTCATCAGCTGATATTTGTCCAAAATCTAATGTTCTGTTAGAAGCTAATATTTTTTTTTATTTTTTTTATTTTTGCATTTCATCGTGATTTATTTCCATCTTTGTACTGATAACAGGACAGACAATGCAATAAAAAATCACTGGAACAGTTCGATCAAAAAGAAATTGGACTCTTATATAGCATCAGGCCTTCTAGAACAATTTCAGTTCTCACATCTTGCAAATCAAAGCCAGCCGACGCCTTCATCTTATTTGACGATTCAGAGCAATGTAGATGATAGTGCTGCTAAATTTAGAACAATAGCTGAGGACATATCAGAATGCAGCCAAGAGTCAGCTATGGTTAGCTGCTCTCAGTCTACAATTGATTTGGCTAACGCTGCTGTTCATACAAGAGAGCAATTCCAATTTACTGAAATGCCTGGTGTGGCAAAGGAGAAAAATTCCAGTCCAGCACCTTGTTCAGAAGAGTATTACCCATCTTTAGAAGATGTCAACTTCTCCATTCCAGAAATACCTAGCGAAGGTTGCTCTGCAAGTAGGGATTACGGTTTGGTTTACCAGATTTACCCAATATTTCTTCTCTGGACTTGGGGCAAGAATCATCAGGACCAAGTAACTGTTTAGACACCAGAAAAAGCCTTGAAGGGATGAATATCGCATTTCAGTCTTCTGTTGAATTAAATGCTCCTACACCTTTCATCAATATGGGTACATCATCAGACAAACAAGAACAAACGTTGATACCTGATGATGAATGCTGTAATGTCCTATTCTCGAAGGCAGTGAATGATGGATGCTTTGCCTCAGAAAATTTTACACAAGGATCTAATATGGTTGAAATGGGTGGCTACACAAATGCATCACGTTCTCAGGCTTCAGACATCCACATATCTGAAACGGGAAGATCTCCAGCCTTAAAATCGAATTGTCCTTCAAGGTCTGAAGTATTGCCAACCTCATGCTGTCGATCTTTTGTGTCTCCACTTCTTTCAGTTGAGGATGGTACATATATGATTGGGGGTGACCCTTGTCAGTTAAACGGTCAACCTTTTGGAAATCAAGAGCAAGCATTTACTATGAATGCACATGATGACTTTATCTATACCAGCGATGATCATACAGACAATCCAGATCTGCAAGGGCAAGGGCAAGGACAGTCATACCTTGACAAGGATTCTCGGAAGTTGGTTCCAGTGAATACTTTTGGTTTAGAATCAAATGTAGTAGAAACTTGTCCTAGCGCGGAGGATAAGCCAACCTTTTCTGCAGAACAAGATGTTGGAGGTCTATGTTATGAGCCTCCTCGATTTCCAAGCTTGGATATTCCAATTTTCAGCTGTGACATTATACCCTCTGGCTGTGATATGCAGCCAGAATATAGTCCTCTTGGTATTCGCCAACTAATGATATCTACGAACTGCATCAGTCCATTTCGGTTGTGGGATTCACCGCCACTGGAAAATAGTCCTGATTCTCTGCTGAAAAGTGCTGGAAAAACATTTAATGGTACACCATCCATTTTGAAGAAGCGCCACCGTGACCTTTTATCACCTCTATCAGAGAGACCATGTGAGAAAAAACTGGAAACTGATATGGCATCCAATTTGACCAAAGATTTCTCTCGCTTGGATGTAATTTTCAATGAGTGTGAGACTGGCAACATATCTCAGGTGTGCCCATCTGAACATAAAACCAACTTCTGTGTCTCCACTGAAGGAAAAGAAAACCTATCTCAAGCATTTGTTGAGGATAAACACAATGGTGGAGATCATACTGAATCTTTAAATGATGAAGCTCAGAAGAATGATTCTAATGGAACTTGTTCCCTAGGAAACATGGAAAAGGAAGCCCGTGAAATTCATACGAAGGACAAAACTGAAATTGATGCTTCGTACAAAATTGTGAGTTCTTCATATATACATACACATACTGTTCCCTCTTGCAGTATTCTGTTGGAAATCTTGGTCTTAATGCTTTTATCTTCATTACAGTTATATTCCATTTTTGCATCTAATAGCGAATTGATTTATTATTTACTAATATTTTCGTCTATACTTTTGACAGGTTCAACGTCCCGCTGCTGTGCTTGTTGAGCGTAATTTAAATGATCCATTGTTGTTTTCTCCTGATCATGTTGGTCCTAAAGCAGGCAGATCATTGTTGTCTTCAAGCAGGCAAACTCCAAGAAACCGACATCATAAAAGCATAGGAAGCTTACCAAATCAGGGTCTTGCTGATACTACAGTACAATGCACTGATTCGTCAGCAACTGTAGAGAATTTGGTTGATAATACTGGGAATAATGCTACTACTGAGAGTTATAATATGTAAGATTAGAACTGCTCCCTACTGTTATCACATTGCTACATCGATTTTGTTGTTTTGCTACCCTGTGTGCCTGCACTTCAAGTACTAGGATAAATAGGGTTGCTTACAAATTTACTTGCTTGATGTGGGTTGGCAGATTTGGATAAATAGGGTTGCTACCCTGTGTGCCTGCACTTCAAGTACTAGGATAAATAGGGTTGCTTACAAATTTACTTGCTTGATGTGGGTTGGCAGATTTGGAGATACTCCATTCAAAAGAAGTATTGAATCGCCATCGGCATGGAAATCTCCTTGGTTTATCAACTCATTTGTTCCCGGCCCAAGAATTGACACAGAAATATCAATTGAGGTAAACTTGAGGTAGAATTTTTAGAACTTAAAAAACTCTGTTTATGGTTCCTAATAATTGGGAATTTGTTTCCAGGACATGGGATATCTTATGAGCCCTGTGGAGAGAAGCTATGATGCCATTGGGTTGATGAAACAATTAAGTGAACATACTGCAGCTGCTTATGCTGATGCCTTGGAGGTTTTGGGAAATGAAACTCCGGAATCAATTATAAAAGGGAGAGGCATCGACAATCCTAATAACATTGACAAAGAGAATAGTCAGTCGGAGAACCGTCCACATTTGGCTTCAAATGTTTTGGTATCTGCTTTATAAACTATGCTTAACATCATCTTTTCTTCTTTCGTTAGCAATCGTAAGAGCCATCACTGAAACTGATTTGACGATTTAGTTGCAGGCGGAGTGCAGAACACTTGATTTCAGTGAATGTGGAACACCAGGGAAGGGAACTCAAAATGTCAAGTCCTCAACAACCATGAGTTTCTCGAGCCCCTCTTCCTATCTTTTGAAAGGTTTGAGATAGCTAAAAGCCTCCAGCGTTTGTAATTGATATCATTTTTTATATATCTTTTTTCTTCTTGTGGGTACTTTACAAAGTCTTAAAATTTGTTGTCAAAAGACAGAATGTATCTAATGAATCATAGATAGGGCTACTTCTGAAAATGATTTTGCATAACCATTAGCTTGCATCTGATCACAAGGTTCCAGCGGTATATGCAGTATGGTGTCTAAAAGTTCAAACGAGATTATAATGGTACATTCAAAATGTCATTTTCCCCCATAAAAAACTAGTGTTCATTCCAAATTTGCTGTACTTCAATGGTACTTCCGAGAATTGAAATAAGGAAATGCGCAGATAGAAACAATTAAAAAACCAGGATTAATAAAGCCCTCTCGATGCCGCCCTTACAGTGGTCATAAAGGAATTAATATTTGCCTCTTTGCTGTGCGAGTAAAACCACACAAGATCAAACGCTAACAAAATTCAATTAATTAACAAAGAGGGAAGTAAAATGCCATATAAATAGTCATAAACTACACAATATCAAAATGTCAAGTCCATGGCAAAGATATGTCGGCAGCCAGTCTACTCCAGCTTTATCCGATCCATATCAGTTATCACTCCTTCAAGTTGTAATAGAAAGTTGAAAAAGATTACCAGTTGAATATATATATATATATATTGTGTGTGCGCGTGTTGTATCATACCTTGACAATATGCCGCAGGAAGTAATCACCATATCTTTTAACTGGCTTGGATTCAACAACATGAATCGTGTCCTGCTTCAAAACAAAGCAAACATTACCTGCAATGCTAAAGACAGCATATCGACAAAAAATGCTAGCAAGCTAAAAATTTAACCTACATCGTCAATTAGAAATCCACATCAGCATTAGAGATAATCTTTCCATCAGAATCAACCGCATGAGTTTTGTGCTTGTACGTAAACAAGATACTCCTATAAGACATGACACGAGGTTAGCATTCAACAAATGAAGCAAACATTGAAATGAAAAAAAAGAACGGTTAAGAAGATTGAAAGAACTGTCAACCTCAGAGTGGGCTCATCCACTTCCATGTAATTTGCAAGCTTCCCAAGAGATATAGTTGAATAAACTTTAAGAAATGTACGGACACCTGATAACAATTGTTGCTGCTTCACTTCATATAGGAACAGCTTCAACTGAAGTCTGTAGGCATCCTGTGTGTAAATAGAGGGAAGCAGGTAAAAATTCGAAATATACATTGAAAGGAATGGGAGCCAAGATAAGAAGGTGAAGCTTAACAACATGCCAAATGGCCATTTTTACTTCCCTTGCTCTCATGTGACAACATAATCATTTATGTTGGATAACTAAAGGACGTTGGATGTAAATAAGGGAATACACACACATAAATGATTCAATTAATGTACTTCCACCAAAATCATTCTTAAGATTACCTGAAAAAGATAAAATCACTACCTGGTTGTAATTTACAAGAGGCTCCTCAAAGCTAGGTGCTGATGGTGTGATGAACTTGGGACATGCATATGAGAAGAGCTCATCATAAATGGCAAAAGCTTCATCATCATATCTTTGCATTCTAGCCATTTTTTCAGCATACTTCTCTCGCAACTGAGAGTTCACAGTCTCCTCGACAAGTTTCGCCTGGGGGAAAAGTGAAAGACAAATTGCCAGCAAGGCATACATCTGTTCATTCTTTTTCAGTATTTGTTCATACTGTGAAGATTTCTGATGATATTGCTTTGTCTTGTAAATATGCAACAGAATCTTATTGAATTCCCGAATAGCCTACACATACCTTTAATTAAGATTATATATGTCATTGTCCAGCTAAGTTAAAAAAGAGCTAATGTTGAAAAAAGCTTTCGTAAAGGAAGAAAACGTTCACACCATTAACAAGCGAAACAAAAACATACCTCCGCATCATAAGATTGGCAAAACCATAATGATAAATGGTAGCAATATGACTTCCTATAACACTGGTGTAAACACCTTGTTGACTAATATCGATAGGAAGCAAGCACTTCAACCCCGTTTGGTAATCACCCAGAAGACAATGAACTCGCAACAAACCCACCATACTGAAGTATCCCAACACCTTCAAGACATTGCTTCCACCACTGTAATCATACCCATCAGTAGCAGTAAATTGTTCCCCACCCTCCTTCTCCTGCTCCAATATCTGAATAATATTCGACTTCTCCACAAACGCTTGCAAGTAGTTGAGTACCCCATACACATTCCATGCCTATAAGGGGAAAAGTAACTTCAAATACTAACAACGCTACCTATAACAACAGCAAGAACTAGTATTAAAATTAAGTTCCGGTTTATATATTATAATCGCGGTAGACTGAATTACCTGGTCAAATTGGCGGAGAAGAGCAATTTCTTGCTCAGTTTTGTTCTTCATTTTAGCCCTGTATTAACAGAAATTTTGGAATTGGTACACAAACTCATCCACCGTATCCCATAGCCATTGATTTGGTAACTGCATGTTAACTACCCTATGCAACACCACCTAAACGAAAGCCGAAGCACTAATAAATCAATCCACGCTATGAAATCATGGATACAGATGCAAATTAAAAGTAATTATCTGAAAGAGGCTACAGTAATTATCCCAAGAATCAATCCTCTGCTTGAGAGTGGGGGATAGGCGAGCGTAGAGGTGGCGAAACCACATCTCACGGTAGAGGAGGCAAAATACTTGGTCGTTATCCACGTAATGAGCAACGGCGTCGACGGAGGGCCAAGGAGTGTCTTTAAATAGACGGTCGGAGAGCGTTTGGAAAGAGATCTCGTTCATCTGGTGAATCTCGTACACATTCTTCTCACGAATGTAACGGTAAAGGTGGACGACGAACGACTTAACGGAGTCAGGGACGAAGTTCGGGTCATAGCCAAGGTCTTGTCGGCTTGCTTCGTCGTAGGTGCCTAGAGTCTCCTCGTAATCGTAGTTGGTGCCATTGTTGCAGGAGATACGTAACCTGGTGACCAAGACGACGAGATTTGGGATGCGAGTATGGATTGTCGACCGTGAACGACAGTAAAAGAATAATACAAAAAAGATTAGGGTTCAGTGATACTTTAGGATCTTAGGCTTTCAATTTTGTTTAAAACTTGACCCTATCTTTTTCCGATCAAAAGGAAGCTCAACCCCGTTCTATATTTTGGCCTTTTGCATTCGGCACACTATGATAAAACTGTTTTAGTGTCTAATTTTTCAATTGTTAAAAACTTAACTCGCTTAGTACTTAAGTTTTTTTTTTTTTGAAATTTAATGTTAAATTTTGAACATAATACTAAAATGAAACAAAAGTTAAACTTTAGATATTTTTAAAAAATAAAAGTTTAGGTACTAAAATAGACCAAAACTGATAGTTTTGTTACTAAATACATAATTTACCCTATTTTTTATGGATCTATATTTAATTTGGTATTATAATAATAAAATATAATTTGATTTAAAAAATATTTATCTTAAATTTGATCTAAAAATTTAATTAATAATTTGATTATGATTTGAGTCAACATAATTTTCAATTTTTTACACAAATTTTATCATATCATAATTTAATTTAATTTAATACTATTATAATTCTAGTACCTTATATGTTAGTTTCTACATAATTTTTCTTAAAAAATTAATAATATATAAACAGAATTCGTAGTTATCTTGAGTAGGACAGAACGAGCTATTCTTAAACCCAAATTTAACCCGATTGGGTTAATTTAAAAAAATTGATTTAACCGAAACCTGAATTTTATTTAAAAAATTGATCTTATTAAATCAAAACGAAACTAATCAGATATTGATTTTTTAATCCCTATCCGTGGCTTGATAATGACACCAACAAAGCATGATATAAGCACAACATAATCATGTGAATAACTTTGAATTGTCGTTTTCTACCATTTGACGAATTTTTTAACTGTTTTGATTGATGAATGGGTCGGTAAAAGTACCCAAGCTATACACATATGCGCGTTAAAAAGTTAAAACTCATACCGGTCTTTCTTGACTAAGGGCCGAAAACACAAAATGACAATGCCCCCTGGTATAGAGTGTAAATTTATTCACACAAGCTACGAAATTCATCTACGACTAAGACCGCAAAAATCAGCCGTACATCACAATCGTCACCGGAGTTAAAACTCGACAGCTTTTGAGCTATCGGTCGAACGGGGAACCTTTAGCTCGAGCTCCCATACTCCGAAATTGCAGCAAAGTAATGGAACTTCTCCCACCTGAAAGATCAGTAATGCCGGTTACCTGATACCGAATCATACTCGTTGCCTGTTAGAACTCGTACGTGTTATTCGAGGTGCATCGTAACAACTCTCGGTTTAGCCTTGTTCATCAGATGATAGGAGGGATGATCGCATCTATGGTTTGAAGCCTCCATTAAGACAACTTTCCACATCTGAGGTGACTTCCGAGGGGTTAGACTCTGGCATTTCTAAACAGAGAGTTCGACTACCGAATTCTCCTTCATCGAGAATTACAGCTGCTTTCCTTCTTAGAAGGATGGCAGTTCCCCCATATAGAATCACAAGCCCCCACACGGCAATCTCATAGCGCCAAAACAAGGGCAAAGTGCAGCTGCTCCCAAGAGTGAGGAGGCCTGAACCCAAAAACGAAGAGAGAACACCGAAGATGATAGCAAAAACTGCATTCAAGATAGACAGGCAGCAAACTCCGCCTGCAGGTTTCAATATGGCAGTTCAACATCCATTAAGGTTTTAAAATTTACACGTTCACATATGAAAAACAGCAAGATATAAACAACGAAGAAATCAGCAAAGAGACCCTAGTTAATGGAAGTATATTCAAGCCGCTAATTGTGTTAATAGCTTTATATCTCCAAAGTGAGAAAACTACTTCTAAGGAACTATATCAAAATATGAAGGGACCAAAGTTCCAAAACCAAGAAGAAATGAGAAACAGGGCATACCTCTTTTCGAAGCACAATAATCATTCTCAACCACCTTCAAACATCCATGCCTGTCAAGAGCAGAATAAGCAATGGTAATTCCTGAATCATGATTAAAGCCATTAGAGAGTGAAACAACATAAAAGCACAGTCCTTTCAAGATAGCAAATCAACAAACCAGGATACATAAACTAAGAGGAAAAATGACAAGGACATTTGAAGTATTACATACAAGATAACTCAAAGACCCAACATCAAAGTGACTCCCAAAAAAGTTGAGCTTTAGATAAACCGACACACGACATCAAGCAAAAGAAACAATGGCATTACTATAGCAAACATAAAATCATCAAAACAATATGCATAAAAGTAAATTCTAAATTCAAGCTCCGACATTCTCACGTTCTAAATCATCAAAACATTTTTTTACCACAAGGTAGTATATGTTCAGAATCTTTCTTAGCCATTTACAACGCAGGCGCACCTGCAGACGCAACTGCTTGAACCTGGGATATCTAAAGAGAAAAATACTTCCTTTTACCACTGAGGTCGCTTAATTGGGCTCAATATTACAAGACCAGACACATGTTAACCAGTATTCATGCAAAGCATATACCATAGAAGCAACGACTAATGCAAGAAGCTAGCCAAATTGGCACAGATGATATCAATTAACTATTCACCACAGGGAGGATAACTTATATTACTGAGAAATTCAATGCTAGCCAAGGATCAATTTATTTCAAGAATATTAAACTTGACAACCAATAAGATCCTCCCATGCCATTGAACAGGTAAAAAAGAAGCTTAAGTTCCATATCATTGCCTAACAAATACATTACATCTATATTCCCTCTCAATTTGTAACTACAGGGGAAAACGTCATCAAATTTCAATCCCACGATGCCATATACATTCTCCAGTCAAAATTTCCTGACACTGGAAAACAAAGAAAGAGAGAACCTAATAGCCACTCTAATTCCAGATTCAAAGTCAATCTTCATCTTTGCCTTTCTACAATGCGCAACTCACAGTAATAGAGCTTAATAGTAAGCTAAAATTCACTCTAAGGAAACGAAGCACAAATAACAGATCTTTTGACTAACCGGCCACCAGATATGCGGCGGAAGCTAAGAAAATGACCATAGATGGGACGAACAAAACCATTCGATAGTAATCCACAGTTTCTTTATCAGTCAAAAAAATGCTCCGGGAAACAGATCTGAATCGCCGGCGACTCCCCCTTTCACATTCAACGGCAAAGGCTGCAGTCTCCAGTCGTGGCAAAATGGTCGCTTCAAAACAACTTCCGGAAACACAATCTTCAAGCTTATAGAAGTGCAAACAAAGACGGCGAGACAAATGATCCCTATGGAACTTATTAAGATCGGTCTTTGTAGCCTCATCCAAACTTGGTCTTCCTCACGTAGTCTCTTGTACTCGTGCTTCGGCATAAACGCTTGCCGTAGCTCGTCAGCTATCTTCGCCACGGAATCTTTTCTTTGAGGGCAAACCTCATAGGAATTCAAAATTATGATAATTTTGATCAAGTGTTTATTAATCTGTAGGTTTTTCCTCAAACAGTGAGAAGTGTAAAGTATAGGGGACCAAAACCTAATTGTGTATTTTGAAATGAAAAGGATAGACCCAAATTTCCAATGGATGGGAACAGACTGATTGCAAGTTTACTGACCTAGGATTTTAAATTTGGGTTCTTGTATCAGAGCTGGAGAGGGGGATGGCGGCAGTGACGATAAATTTCTTCTTAAATTCTTCTAAATTTTATATAAAATGATATTAAAAATAAAAAGGTAAACTATATTAAATACCATTAAACTTTAGATATTGTATCTTTTATCAATTATGACATAGAATTTTAATTTTCGTTTCAATTATACTACTAAACTGTTAAATCCTTAACGGTACGATGTCGTGGCTGCTGACGTAGACACCTCACAAAAAAATTTCTTTTTAATTTGGATGATAACGATTTAACAGTCTAGTTGTATAATTAAAAAGAAAATCAAAGTTCAATGTTGTAATTGATAAAATTAAAAGTTTAATGATATAAACGATACAACACCTAAGATTCAGTAACATCTGGTGTAGTTTACCCAAAATGAAATTGATATAGTTTAGAAAGAATAAATCCTCGTTTATTTTTTAGTTCACTTGATAAGTTTTAAATTCTGATGTGTTTAAAAATAATAATTTTTTAATAGAAATTTTTATTTAAACTAAGATCGATAATATATTCGAGCATATGAGTTTGTAAATAAATATTTATATACAGTATTAATGACTTAAACAATCTGGATATATTATCTTCAAATATTATCTTATAACCACTTCAAACCATTAACAAATAATAATACTGTATTGATAAGTAACATACAAAAATCATTTTAATTTTACCTTACATCTTGAAAAACCTTGGAAACCTAATTTTCTCTCATTAATGTGTCAACTTTTCTTTTTTTATCTTTGTTGATCGTAGTACCAACTTTAATGTTGGTTGCCGACTGTTGGAATTCTTTATTTTATATTTTTTATATCATATCTTTTTTTTATTTTTAATAAATCTGTTTGTATATGTTTTCATCGGCCTTTATGGTGTATTTCTTTACAATATCTGATTTGAATTAGTCTGTTAATAAATCAGATATTTTTAGTTATAAAAAATAAAATATTCATAAATAATTTTTAAAATAATAAACTAATCACCATTAATTTACTCCAAAAAGTTTTGAGTAGCAACTTACAAGAAAACCGATCCGTCTTTTATTTGGTCGGTGAAGAAAAGAGCGGGAGTAGTTCGTTTAAAGTTCGCTATGCCCGAAACGACGTCGTGAGTCGTCACAAATCTCCCGCACGAAATACCAGGTCCAGTGAACTGTAAAACCGTACAATGTAAGCTGTTAGCAAAATTATCGGTGTCTACAAATTGACACGTGTAATGGCCAAAATGCAAGCTACCGCTTAATAAAACGTGGTTAGTTTTGATTGGTCTTTCCTTTTCCAGTAATTGAAAAGGTCAAAAAAAGAGGAAAAGAAAGAAAAATATGTTATCGAACGGTGAGAAATAGAACTGCCGATTTTTGTACTGTTTGATTTATTTTTACACGAAGGAAGTGTTGTCGGAGGACTCACATTCTGCATTTCATTGAGATCTCTCCGATCGGTGACCGTTGTCGGATTCTTTTTTTTCTTCGTGAGCGAAGATGGTGAACACTATGATGGAGGGAGCAACGAGCGACTTGCTGGTCGGTCCTGATTGGGCCAAGAATATCGAGATCTGCGATACACTCAACAACGAACCCGGGTATGCGTTGCACCGGAATCCAATTTTTCTCATCTCTTTTTGAGAAGTCATTATACTTATTGCACATCTGATTCAATGGATGATCGCTTTCGATTTTATCATAAATAATGCAACCGAAGATTGTGAATTTTGCGTTCTTTCTTGTTTCCGCACACTAAGGATGTACTTTCAACCGCATTTCTTATTATGTCGCTGCTAATTCCTAATTGGATAAATTTCTTTTATCGCATGCAAATTTAGACGGAGAGAATAGGTTTAGTAACTTATCAGGGTTGATCGGTTTGCTTTTGTGTTTTTCTTTGTTCAATGTGTAATTTTAATTCGTGGACGTATGTGATAACACTGCACTTAAAGATGGCTTTTGTTTATATATAGAGGATATAGTTTCATGCCGAAATAGACCGGTGTTTGAGACAATGCTACTTTTCTGTAAGTTAAAAGATTACCGCGTGGTAGACGATTTTGGTTACTGTGACTTGATCATCCTGATAATTTCTCAGAAGCGAACTTGATTTTAGTTACTTTCACATGACCAGCTAAATGGTTTGTCATTTTATCTGGTTGTTAGTACGTGTTCAAGTTAAGTTTTATGCTATTGTTTTTCTATATTATTTCTGGTAATTCTTTCGGTGCCGACTTTTAGTTGATGTAAATTATTGTCAAAGCAGAAAGGGTTAGTTCCTATTTGCTGTTTATTTGATTAATACTGGTTTTCTTTTCCAATTATCTCCCTCCAGGAGAATGAGGTTTGAATCTAGTTGCTTAAATTGCATTTTAAGCTAGTTTTTTTTTTTAAATTTTTGTTATGATTTAAATCAAGTCTTAAATATGTATTTCTCAGACAAGTGAAAGATGTTATTAAAGGCATTAAAAAGAAGCTTGGAAGTAAAAAATCTAAAGTTCAAATTCTTGTACTAACAGTAAGATCTTAATAACTTTTTATTTTGATTTTTACTAATCCCTAGATAAAATAATCGATTATGTTGTTTTTTATTAATTTTTTTTTACAAGTTTTGAAATTGATCTACTGCCTATGATCTAGCTACTAGAGACTATCGTAAAAAAATGTGGGGAGATTGTCCATATGCATGTTGCTGAGAAGGTATTCTTCAAGACATGATCAGAATAGTCAGAAAAAGGTATGAAGTACATAATTTTCAACTCTCATTTTCAATACATTTTCTTCTGGCAAAACTTGTTATGAGCTTTTGTGCTGGTCAATTGTAGCCCGACTTTTATGTCAAAGAGAAGGTACTGACTCTGATCGACACTTGGCAAGAAGCATTCGGAGGAGCAAGGGCAAGATATCCACAATATTTTGTTGCATACCAAGACTTGTTGGTATGTCTGTTAATGGCTCTCATCAGAAACCGTAGAAAGACATGCTTTTTTGGGATTTTTTCCTCCTGTTATATTATATATCTTTGACTCATTGTCTTAAAAATGCTGTTCTGCAAGTACTGCTTTTACATAATGTGGCCTTCTCCCCTTTTCTTCTATGAGCCAAAACTGATTTATTGTTTCAGCGTGCTGGATCAGTATTCCCCCCGAGATCTGAGAGGTCTTCACCTGTATTTACTCCTCCTCAAACAAAGCCGTTGTCTTCTTATCCCCCAAACATTCAAAATTCTGATCGGCAAGAGATGACCGAGTCTTCTGAAGAGCCCGAGTTCCCAACCCTGAGGTATTTATGTTGTTGCTCACTTATTTGTGTGGTAACAGCATGTTTATTTTTTTCTTTTCCGTTATTCCTATTCAGTTCTATCATGGTCTTTTCTTCTTTTTTAAACCTTCTCGTTGATGGTGTCGTTGTAGAAATCGTATCGCAGTAATCTGTATAAGTTAAAGTCTGCAGCTCATAATAAATTCTTATTATCATTATCTGATAAATAAATTGCAAAGCCTTATTATCATAAAGTGGGTTTTCATTAACAAGGATATTATTCCAATCTATTTAGTGCCTATGGCCAGTACAAACTTTTTATTCACCCTTTACTGGAGTTCTTTTTTAGAGAGATCAAGTGAGTTGGTGAAAATTTTCATATTTTTTTTTACTTTCAACTTCTCAATTTTGGTCAGCAGTGCTCCCTGTCCTTATCTAGTAATGTCACACCGATTATTAATCTTTTCTCTAGAAATAGAGCAGTTGGGACTTAGGACTAGATCCATATATAGTTGTAAAATGTGGACTATTTTTTGTCATTTTTTATTGCGACCTTATATTGCTAATTCACCGTGTCCATATAATTTTAATATTTTATCATTGATTATGCGTCTAGTCTTCTTTTAACTGGAGTTTCATTTATTATTAGTTTGACAGAATTTCAAAAGGCGCGGGGCATTGTGGATGTCCTTGAGAAATGCTAAATGCTTTAGCTCCTGGAAACAAGGAGGTATGTTCTTCAAATTGAAATAGAGGAGGATATTTTGTTTAGCTGGTAAAACGATATTTCACATTAACCTAATAACGTAGTTTGCCCGCGTCAAATCATTAAGTGATTTAAAGTTACCACTTAAGTCTTGATATAACTGACATTTATGTAATAATTTGGTAGTAAATGCTCAAATCTATCAGTATGTGAGCCAGTTCTTCAGTGTAAACTTCATATTTTTTCCCGCTCTATTTAAAGTGGCTACTCAACTCTTGATATATCTGACATATGTGTAATAATTTGGTTCTAAATGCTTAATCCATCATTATGTGAGCCAGTTTTTCAATTTAAACATCATGTTTTTCCAGCACATGAAGTTTCACGCTGCTAAACCTTCTTCCAATCTTGTAAGGAATTTGTGTTTTCTTTTATGTTCATTTTCTATTAGCTGATTTAGTCTGCAATTTCAGGGTCTAAAGCAGGACATTATTGTTGACTTAGTTGACCAGTGCCGTACATACAAACTAAGAATTGTACACCTTGTTAATTCCACATCGTAAGGATCCTCTTTTTTACTATAACTTCTACATTTAAGACATATCACCTTGTATTCTTTATCTCTTGTAGGGATGAGTCACTTCTATGTCAAGGTTTAGCATTGAATGATGATTTGCAGCGAGTACTAGCAAAGCACGAAGAATTAGCTTCAGGAACTTCTTCTCAAGCAGACATAACTAAGCATGAACCTGCAAGAGAACTTGCAAATGTCAATGGTCCCATACTTGATTCTGGGAATAGCAGCAAGCAGGCTGATGGGAGGTAATAGGCTTATTTGAACTAGCTTCACATATGAAGGGATGTGATAACTAAAATATTGTTTTTTGCATAACTATAGGAAATGATAGAATGATATATGCTGAATTATCCTTCTTGTCCTAAGCATTGCTGATGCTAACTAATCATGTTCTTGTCCTCAGATGCTTGACTATGCTGAAGGGGGAAACCTTTTCAGGATTCTTAGATCTAGTGATTAGTAGTGTATCTCTTTGTCAGGAATAACTAAAATTGCTTCCCAAATTTAGTTGCTGGGACTTACGTCGAAACTCGTTTAATGCTGGGTTATCTGAAATCCTTGAGCTCACTAACAAGATTTCTTAACAGATCTATCTCAAACTCTGGTGCAAGTTCTAAACCATTTAATCAGTCATTGCTTCCTGCTTCTGCTCCTACTGCAACTAATGGTTCAACTCTTCCAGCAGCGGTTGGCCCCAAGATAGACCTGCTTAGTGGTGACAACTACAATTCACCAAAGGCAGAGACACTGGCCCTTGTTCCTTTGGGAGAAAGACAACAAACAACTCCTGCATCACAGCAGAATGCCCTTGTTCTCATTGATATGTTCTCTGATGGTATCAACTCTGATTCTGCTAGAGCCCAATCTTCAGGTTCAGCTAGACAACCCAATCATTTGACTCCTCAAATTCAGCAGCAGCAGCAGCAGCAACAACAACAAAATTTTCATGCAAATGGAACTGTACCAAACACGGGATTGCCTCGATATGAGCCGTCATATGCTCAAGGTACAGGTCTGCCTGGAATGGCCAAATGGTTCAGCAGCAGCATAATTTTCCTGCAAATGGAATTGTACCAAACATGGGATCACCTGGATGTGAGCAGTCATATGCTCAAGGCACAGGTCCTTCCTGGAATGGACAGATGGTTCAGCAGCAGCAAAATTTTCATGCAAATGGAACTGTATCAAACATGGGATCACCTCTCTGTGAGCAGACATGTTCTCAAGGCACAAGTCCTGCCTGGAGCGGCCAGCTGGTTCAGCACCAGTCGCAGAATTTTCATGCCAATGAACTGTATCAAGCATGGGATCACCTCGTTATGAGCAGACATGTGATCAAGGCACAAGTCCTGCCTGGAGTGGCCAGCTGGTTCAGCAGCAGCAGCATAATTTTCATGCAAACGGAACTATATCAAACATAGGATCACCTCGATATGAGCAGTCATACACTCAAGGCACAACTCCTGCCTGGAATGGCCAGCTGGTTCAGCAGCAGAAGCCCCTCTCACCTATCTATGGTTTGTTTCTGTTTATAATAGGTTTTTTCTGCGGAAACTAGCTTACTGCACTTTTGTTACAGAACCTTCTTGTTTTCAGGAAGTCACATTTCACTCTAGGAAACCATTGATTTACATTGTCATGGTCTCATTCGCTCCAAATTCATGTAGATTATGGCTAGACTTCCTTGCCGGCTTAATAATTATATTATTGCTGCTAATAATACTTTTTGCACTTCGAGAAGGTGCCCAGAGTAGTGGCTCACTGCCACCACCACCATGGGAAGCACAAGCAGCAGACCGTAGCCCTGTCGCAGGTTCACAGTATCCCCAGTCAGTGGTTACTCAAGTTGTAGTAACACAACCTACCTCTTGGACCTCAGCATATGGGAAGTGATCATGTGGTGGGTATGTATATTCAGCCAATCACAAGCGGTAATCTGTCAGCAATTAACAACCAAGCTGCTGCCGCCGGAAACCAGTTTTGTGGTTTTCACCCCCAACCGAACCAGGGAGCACAGTATATGGGCATACATCCGCAACAAATGAGGAGCATATGGCTATGGGGAGCTACAGTATATAGATCAGAAAATGGATGGGTTATCCATCAGAGATGACAGCAGCAGCCTCAGAAACTCATCCTACCAGGTTCCAACTTCATCATATGTCCCACCAGGCAAGCCTTCAAAAGCAGAGGATAAGTTGTTGTTTGGGGACCTTGTTGACATGGCCAATATTAAATCAATAAACACCGCTCCACGAAGAGGTTGGTAGCATGTTTGTTTTTCGTTTTGCCTCCCTTTCATTTTTTTTTTTCGTTTTATATTATTTCTTTTGGTAACTAATATATGTTTCTTATTTTCTATCGTATTCATATCAAATAATATATATGTTCTTCACCAATCTCTTAACTAAAGTTGTCGTTGTGTCTAGCTCTCAAGCAAGGCCATTATAAAGATTCCTTCAACATCTTTTTTTTTTTAAACTCTCCACCTTGACCCTATATTTAATTCGAATGAAGATCTGTAAAATGTTACGCTTTCTTTTTCGTCTTTCGAACTAAAGCTTTGCATAGGGGTGACCATTTGATCGAGTCGAGTCAAAAAATTTTAACTTATTCGAGTTAACAAGTGTTATTTTATAACTCAAATTTGATTTTTTCTTTTAGTCAAGTTGTGTTAATAAAATTCGAGTTTAAGTGGTGTTTTTGAGTTTATGTTTAAATTTAATTATAAATATTTATAATATTGTGATACAATTTGATGTACAATACATATATATTTGTTTATATTTTTTTCATATGTGATATACATTTATCATTTAGAGTTGAGAGACTCGACTCAAATTTGAAAATTAATCAATTAATTATTAAAAATTTTGAGTTATTCGAGTTGTATTTTATAACTCGATTTGAACTTAAATTTTTTTCTCGAAAAAAAAAATCGTTTTTCCGGGATGAGCCTTGCTCACCGTCTCCATTAGAAGAACACCGACTCTGGTGCCTGGACAGGGGACTTCAATGACTAGGGAGGCTGAACGTTCAGTTCCTTCTCCTTTGTCCAAGTCTTCATCATATAGTCAGACCTCCCCAGCCACTGTTGGACTGCCACCGTAACTCCTATACTTGCAAAGATCTTGGATGGAGCAAACATAGCGTTTGATTAATAACCTTAACAACGATCCGAGCTGTTAAGGAGACAGACTCGAAATCTGTTGGTCATTGCCTGCGCAGGTTCGAATTCCGCTGCCGATGCTTCCGGCTTTTAAAAAATTTCTTTTCCTCCACTGTTTTCTGTGGCACCTTCTTTATCGGCTGCACTTGAACTGAGATGTTCAGTAAACTGTTACTGGTTTGTTGATATGTATACGCAGAAAAGGGTATCGGGGTAGTTATAAGTTATAACATTTGATATGGAGAACGAGTCCAACTGACTCCATTATCTTCTTCAAATTGAGCCTTTGTTTTCTTTACTGCCTGCGTTCTTTCTCCTGGCTTTTTATATAAAATGGAGTTGGAGTGTAAACCATTTTCAAATACTCTATTTTCATAGTAATTAGCTATATCGGGAAAGATAATTGTCAGACCAGTTTTCAAATTCAATACTCCAGGTCCAGGGAACAACAGAACTTCACAGTTCACATGGTTTGTTTCCAGCCTTGCACAAAAGCAACTTCTTTTCAGACCCTTATTCAGTTTTCCAGGAAATTCCAAAATACTTTGATTCCGAGGATACAAATAACCATGTTCACTGAGTAGGGAAAAAGCAGCAGTAAAGAAAATATTAGTGGGATACAATACACAGTCTTAGTACAAAGAAAAGGTAAAACTTCTACAAATAAACTTTATCAGTACGTGTACAAAAGATTAGTGTGCATTAGGTAAGGGTGACCCCATTGAGCCCGGAAAGCTGTAGTGCTTCCGTGTAGTTGGATCCATGCTTTGTATTTGCTTCTAGAAATATGTCTCGGGCAGTGTTGGGTTGTAACAGGGGCGTAAATGAATCGGGTTTTAACTAATAAGATCATGTTTGTGTTTATTTGTTTATTTTTTGAAGGTATTGATGTTCCTTTAGTGTTTACGAATGTGTTAACGAGCTCGTTTATATGGTTAGACATGGTGAAATTATGTCACTAATCCTTAAGCTCATCGTGCTTCACAGTTTGAACTTTAAAATTTATTTTATGTTCAATTTAGTCCTTACCTTCACCGATATTTAAAAAAAAAATCGGATAAACAAGTTTATAAATGTGTCGATGATATTATACGAACAATTTATATATAATTTATCGAACATTCTATACATTTACCCATAGATTATAACAAGATGGATATACAAAAATGGGCGTGTGAGAAGGGCCTCGGAACTAGCTTTGGCCACTGATAATGGTGACAAAAGAGAAGTTGGGTAATGATGATTTATGCCTACGCCGCTCAATAAAAAATTTCCTTTGCTCTCTTTATAATATGTAAAGCTGAAATACAGGACTCTGAGTACAAAGATGATGTGCCTTTAATGGGGGAGCCTGCCCAGATTCCGGTACAATAGAATATTTCCAGCTTCCCAATAAAGGAAAACCATGCATTTTCGATTCACTTCCAATTATAAATGCCAATCTGTTTCTTTATCTTTCCTTGTTTTCTTCTTGCTGTGTTTTGTTGGAATCCAAGTCTCAGCTTAATTGAAGAAGACGACAAGCTCAAAAGTAAGAATTTTTACTATTATCATTACTATAAAGTTTTTGACTGTTAATAGAATATTTTGTTTTTTGGTGTTAGTGAGTTCATGCAGTGTAAGAAGCTCGTCGATGAAGCGGGAAAAGGAAAACATAGATGAGAACGATCCTCCATTGTGGTTGCAGTTGTCTTGCCCTCTTCCTGAAACTCCTACAGAATCAATGGAGTATCTTGCCAGATCATGGAGTCTTTCGGCCATGGAAACCTCCAAAGCACTTTCCCAGACGCGTATATCAGCTCCAAATGCGACGTCATCATCGTCTTCTTCCGTTGGGAGTATCGAAACAGATGATTCAAGCTCCACCGGTTCAAGGCAATCCGAAAGAATCAAGATTTAAGATTGTTTATCCAATATATTTTCGGTTAATTGTATCGTCTTGTTTCAATCCCATCTTTTAATTGCCGATTTGAAGATCTACAGGAGCATTGTGAGGGGAAGAACAACGGGGAAACGGTTCAAGGACCAGAAAGAGAGGAAGAAGCAAGAGATTAGAACACATACTGCACAACTTCATGCAGCCATGTCGGTGGCCGGAGTTGCGGCCGCCGTTGCAGCGCTCGCGGTGTCTAAAGCGATGTTGCCGGAAATGGAAACCGTGTCGTCTAGAGTATCGACTGCTGTCGTGTCCGCGGCGGCTCTTGTCGCTTCCCACTGCATTGAGATTACACAGGACATGGGAGCTGATCGTGACCAACTGATAACAGTGGTCAACTCTACGATGAATGCAAGAACAAATGGTGATGTAATGACCCTAACAGCCAGAGCAGCCGCATGTTGTTCAAATTGCTTCTGAATTTCCTCGTCAGAATCGAAAATAACATCGATAGTCTAGTATATGAATCGATTTCAGAGGAAAGTCGACTAAATTCTAATTACGAATCAATGCAGCCTTGCGAGGAGCTGCCGCCTTAAGGGTGAGGCTGCAAAAGACCGGGACTTTAGCTCTTGGTGAATACGGCAATGGCCAGAAAACAGCAGTAAACTTCGTTGCAACCGGGGGAGAACTACTCAAGCGCACAAGGAAAGGTACATTTTCCCGATTTCGATGTTTCGAATCTTCAATCTTTATCTGTCAGTAACAAAATACTACATCTCGCTGCCATTGATTTTATGTTTGATTGCAGGAGCTTTACATTGGAAGCAAGTTTCTTTCTATATGAACTCTAACTGGCAGGTACGAAATTCAATTACTTGTAATCCAAGTTTCTTTCTATATAAACTCTAACTGGCAGATACGAAATCCAATTACTTGTGGTCCAAGTTTCTTCAATCTTGCCCTTTAAAATGCATACTGAAAACAGGTGGTGGTTAAACTGAAAAGCAAGCACATTTGAGGCACCTCCACTAAAAATAAGTGTAAATTAAACCTCATCGGCCTCATACTCGAGATTAATCGATTCTCTTATAAAGTTAAGCCCCCCGTGTTAACCGAGTTTAGACCGTGGTTTCCAGATGAGATCTTGGGAGTTTATGACTGCATCCCGGCGTGGCTGAGAAGGGAGAAAGAAGACAACGCTGAACAGAGCTTATTTTGGGATTAAAACTGCAGAGAGGGTAAAAGAATTCGAGTGCAGGAGTAGAATTGACAAACATATGTGGACGGACGGGATTCGACATATGTTGGCTTATCGTATAAATATGGCCTATTTCTGGGAAATACTTGCTTGGATTGATGGAAAATTTTGGCTGGATTTTATTTTCTTTAAAGTAATCATGTTGAAATTGTATGTCTGATTCCTCTGGCACTTAGCTTAGGGAGGTCATTGGAGTGTTCCATGTTTGAGGCTTTTAATTGCTTTATAATCTTTGTAATAGGAATTCTGTTAAAAATTAGAAAATTTTAAAAAGTAAGATTTAATTTCAATGATAGTAAAACTATTAGGGATTTAAAATAGGATTGAACCATATAATTCACAAAGTTGGAATGGCCTGAACTTTGCAATGAAGTCCTTGTTGGTTGAATGGGTAATAGTTTAGACCCAAATTCGAGCAAATTGTTGGGCCATTATAGTCTTTTGAACATCCAAAGAATACCAACAGGTTTGCCTCGAGACTCGGAAACGTCGGCTCATAAATTTCAGGCAAAGTAACTGATAGTAGGGATTCTAGGGAATAGGGTTGCGCATGGGGCTCAAACATGATGGATTCGGATCCGATCCGATCAAATCGGATTTGTTTTTTAGATTTCAGGTTTGGGTTGAGGCTTTTTAAAGGTGATATTTAGGTCGGATCATATCTGGATTTGAGTAAAAATATTCGTCTCGATCCGATAAATATAATTTTACATTATATATTTAAGGGATAATTACACTAATACTCACTATATATTTTTTCAATCAAAATTATATTTTTATTGCATAAAAATAATATTTTTTATTAATTTTGGTAAGCTCAAGTCGGGTTCAGGTTTTATCTCAAAAAGTCGATTTGGGTTCAGGTCGGTAGGGTGAATTTTTTTTGGGGGTGGGTCGGGTTGTCTGAAACCCGACCTGACCCGTTCAAAATACCCGAAACCAACAGGTCCCGACTCAATAAGGGTTTTTTTAATTTTTAGGGCTCGAGGTCGGGCGGGCTGGGTTATATAGTAAAAAATTTTGGGGCGGGGCACAATCAGGTTGGAGGTGAAAAATCACTTATCCAACTCAACCAAATTATTTTATATATATAAAGAATTTTTATATTATTAAAATATATTATTTAATTATTAAAATATTATAAAATATATTATTTAGCAGTTTAAATATAATAAATAATTATAAATATATTATTATAAAATATATTATTTTAAATATCAATATATTTGGGTCAAGTCGGATTGGGGTCGCAGCTTTAGACTAAAAATCGGGAAAGGTTCACTACAACAAAATTGTTCTACAGCGGCGTTTTTAGCGGCGTTTTAGGAGTAAACGCTACTAATTTTAAACATATAGCGGCGTTTACATAGCAAACGCCACAAAATGGTAACTTTAGCAGCGTTTTTATAAAAACGCCGCAATAGGTTCATCGATAGTGGCGTTTTTTCAACAAACGCCGCAAAAGAGTAACACTTTAGTGGCGTTTTTATACAAACGCCGCTAAAGACTCGTAATTTAGTGGTATTTTTATACAAACGCCGCTATATACTTGTACTTTAGTGGCGCTTTTATACAAACGTCGTTATACACATGTACTATAGTGGCGTTTGTGTTTACAAACGCCGCTAAACACTCATAATTTAGTGGCGTTTTTATACAAACGCCGCTAAAGACTCATACTTTAGTGGCGTTTTTATACAAACTCCGCTAAAGACGCGTACTTTAGTGGCATTTTGTGTTTACAAACGTCGCTAAAGACTCGTAATTTAGTGGCATTTTTATACAAACGCTGCTAAAGACTCGTACTTTAGTAGCGTTTTTATTCAAACGTCGCTATACACTTGTACTATAGAGGCGTTTGTGTTTACAAACGCCGCAAGTTTACAAATTTTAAGTGTCGCGCCTTTTAACCTTTTTTTCATTTTTTTCCCTTTCAAGCATTTTTCAATCCCGCCATTTACCCAAACCCATCTTCTTCACTACCAAACCCCAAACTCATATATTTCACCACCATTTTTATGCTATCTCTGATTTAGATTCCCTTATCCACATTTTTAAAAGAACTCATCGCTGGAATTGAAGAGCAAGGAATCTGAAGTTGAACTACCGAGATCCAAATGATGGATCTAAACCTGAATCAACTAGAATCGGGTTGGGAGGAATTGAGGAAAGAAGCTCGAAAGATTGAAGGCGATCTCGATGTCAAACTATCTTCTTATGCTAAGCTAGGTGCTAGGTTCAATCCAGGAGGGTTGCTCGTTTTCCTCCTTTTTATTGTTATTTTCTGGAATGTGTGTTGCTTTTTTCCCCCAATAGATTATTGAAATTAGGAACAAATTTGTTGAAGAACTGAACATATTCTAAAATCTGAATAAATAAGATTTGTTTAATGGGAATTTTTTTCCTGTTTTAGGAATCCAAAGCCTTAGGAATCTGGTGCTCTTTCATTTCTTCTTCTTCTTTGTGATAATATTTACTTACATTTAGATTATGTAGATACTGGGTCGCCACCGGCCGGGTCAAGCAGATCATGGAAGTCTATGGAAATTGAAATTCAATCATTACTTGAGAAACTTTTGGACTGATCGTATGAGTAGATGAACTGCATCTTCTGCACCGACTACTTCGGTAACCCAGAAACTTGCAAGACATAGAGACATACTACATAAGTTTACTCAGGTTTAATCCGCAGACTCTGTTTACTACTCTTGTTTACTTAGGATTATGCTTACCATAACTAAATTTGTTGTCGTTTGCCTATGATTGGAAAGTTAAGAAATCACTTATATGTTACTAGGTGATGGTGTCGTGAACTGTGAAATTGAGATGCTTTCTTACATTTTAGCCGAGTGAATAAAATTGTCGTTGAAAATTTTATGATGTCTACAGAATTGGGGTTTATTGAAGTAATGATTACTTTGAAATCCAAGGTCCACAAATTTAACATTAAAGCAATTGATATTTCAATTTCTTTAATTATATACAAGTAGTGCATTTGCAAGCTCAGTTTCTGAAATTCTATTCAAAATTAGATTTATCACAGATAAAATGCCTACAATTTAGGTTCAAGTTTGGACGCATAATTGTCAAGTGATCCATCTAACTAAAGGGTCTTAATCTTCATGTAGAACTAATTAATATGGAATTGTTCCTTAAGATCATTTTATAAAGTGTATTCATGTTGAACTCTCTCTTGCTTACTCATCATTCAATTGTGACTGGAGTGGTACATCATAATTCTCTGAGTTTGGAGTTTTATAAAGTTTTGAAACCATGAAGCTGCTTTTCTTCTGCAGGGACAAGCTCTGGCATGCTTATATAATGTTTTTCTGGTTGGTTTTGATAGTCCTTACTAGGGTATTTGTACCTTCATTTGGACTAGAATATAAATCTCTCATTCTATTTATAAATTTTTTATTTCAAATTACCAATTTAAGAGTTCATGGTCCTTGATTGTTACTAGCCTTCCAATTACTTCAATTGGAGAAGAAATTCAGTATAAGCAATGAGTAGCTTTTGGTGCAAATACTTAAAAGAGATTTTTTTTGTTTATATCAAAACAACTTCATGGTTAAGTGTTATAGTAAGATGATTTATTCAAGCTTTAAACTCGTGGCCAATAAACATGCTAGTAACAAATACAGGTAAGTCCTTGAATATATTATTCTTTTTATTTTTTTCTTTTTGTTTATATTATACCGTACTGAGGTCAAGCTTTCATTGGCAATGAAAGAAGAAAATATAACCAAACTCTCGAAAGTTTTATGGTCCATGTTTTTCTTTGAAAGCTTCACTCTAATAATTTGATACTTTTCTAGGAGCTGCGAAGCTCAAACTCAGATATAATATATTTTCTTTGTTATCTCTTTGTTTTCTGTATATGTACATTCCTTATGGGTTTGAAGTAATGGTATAATTCTTCGTTTTAAGGAATTCAGAAGAATCAAGCAATGAGGGAACATGCTTGTTAGCACAGTGTTCGGGGACTTAGAAGACTTGTCTTGAGACCAAATATTCTTGCTTGTTGTAGTACAATGGTTCTACCCTTATTTATATTTTTCAACTGTATTTAGCAGTGCTAATTTGACATTTCTTATTCATTCACTTGCCCCTTTTTTGCAATAGGCACTTGATGATAATGTCAAGTTAAAGCTCTCTCCGTTTTACCATGTTCTGGTAATGAAACATGAATTCTATTTGTATGCTTCTCTTCCATCTCCTAAATCAGTAACTACTGTTATTAAGAAATATGATTTCTTTCTAGGCCGAAAATACTGTCACTCTCTATGACGTTCCAAATATTTGGCACATTCCTTTACTACTAAGAGTAAGTAGTTCACTTTTTGAGTTCTTTTTATCGTCTAAAATTCTTATAGTACAAAGTTATAACTGGAAATATATGTTCCTTGATTCATTTGTTTATTTTACTGATCATGAATAGGATCAAAAGGCACATGAAGCAATCTTGAAATGATTGAACCTACTAGGGTTTTCCCTATGAACTTTGAGGGACTTAGACATGCATGCTTTCTTGATCCAAAATTATAAGATTTCATTGCTTATCCCTCTTTTGTATTTCCTTAAGTTTTCTAAGAATACAAACTTGCTCAGATTCTTGGGGTAAGAATTCTAACTTCTAAAAGTAAGATGGCAACCAATACATTATTAAATGTTTTCTTTATGATGACATTTTTTACATTCTTATATAGAATATATTTTAGTTTTCATGGTTCCTGACTTCCTGTTTTTGTTGTTTGTTGCAACATCTTTTTTCAGTTCTCAATCACTCACATGTATGTTATGAATGCAAGTTCTGCTGGTTGTTTCCTTCTCTTCTTAGTCTCATCTAAATTATTGTAATTGCAGTAATCTTGAAGAACAAACTTCAACAAAAAGCGGCTTCTTCAATAGACTGACATAGTGTTTCCCATTTGTTTTTAATCTATTGAGGAGAGATCATTCACTGTCAAATGATACTTTCAAATAAGATGTCAAGACGATGAATATGACAAATTCCAATGAAGTGGGAAACAAAGTAGCTTTAGAAGGCATATCTGGAGGTTATGATGATGACGCTAGTGAAATTGAGGATGTATCGAACAATAAATCCATGTATATCTACACTTTGAGGTTCAGTTGTAACTCATTTGTACTTTAATGTCTTTTAAGGTTCTCTATCCATAAAAAAAACTTTAATTTATTTTGTTGTTAAGTATTTTTCTTTATGTTTTTTGTCTTAATTAAAATGTATGGTTGTTGGCACTATAGGTCTGACCTTTTACGGCGTTTGTTCTAAAAACGCCAGTATAGGTCTTATATTTTGCGGCGTTTGTATCCAAAAACGCCGCTATAGATATGACATTTTGCGGCTATATATTTGCGACGTTTATTCCAAAAACGCCGCTATAGATATCGACCTTTTGCGGCGTTTGTTCAAAAAACGTCGTAATAGATATTGACCTATTGCGGCGTTTTTTGTTCTCAAACGCCGCTAACTTTAACGGCGCTGGTATTGCCGGCGCTTCTTGCAACGTTTTTCCTATCGCCACAAATACTTTTAGCGGCGCTTAAAAACGCCACTAAAACTCTGTTTTGCTGTAGTGATTCGAGGCGTGAAAAAACTCAAAATTCCTTAGGGCGGGGCAGGGTTAGGATTTACATCTACGTTTTCGAGTCGGGGCTGGGTGGCCAAAAACTTTGCTCGACCCGCATCGTGCCCATCCCTAACTTAGAGAAACATCGAGTCGTACTGATAAAATTCGAGTGGAAGATATATATTTTTAGGTTAAGTCAAGTCGGATCGTATCAAATTTATATTCTAAAATATTGGATCAAGTCGGATATATATATATATATATATATATATATATATATTGTGAGTGTGAACAAATCAGGCGGATAATATATAATTTTCGGATTAGATTGATTACAAATCCGACGGTTGCCATCTATAGGTAAATCCCTACAACGATAATAAAATATCTGATAAAACTAAAAGAAAGCGTCTTTACTATAATCTGGAAAGGTTGTCTGTCAAACTGAAGATCAGCACTTCACCCACTTTAGATTCACCTGAGCTGCGAAAGGCAGAAAACTCAAATCCTTCAAATTCATAAAACGAAGAGCACTATGGTGAATACATCAAGGGATTCGAATAGCGGCCGGATAGCGGTATAACGGCTGCTATATCGTGGTCGGGGCAACATATGAGATCATTATCACAGAAAATAGTGGTATGAAGCGGAATCACACCAATAACAACGGGTCATGGCCGCAATTTAATGGATAGCGTTCAATCGTAACAATAGCGGATTGCTATTTTAATATTTAAAAAAAAACTAACTCATTTGGAGAAGATTCACGACTATAGTACCCGCAATGCCCCAATAACATTCGTTATATCTGCAACCGTGATAAACGCAACACAAACCCACCCGCAATTTAAGTCACCGACACCAATAAATGAAAAAAAAAAGGAAACACTGATCAGAATTGATGATCATAAATGAAGAAAGATGTTGAAGGTCACTCACGCTTGCCGTATTTGAGATCAACGTTTAGGTTTTAAGCTTCAGTGCGCATACATTCCATGTATGGGCTAACATGAATTCACAAACACCAGCTTGCAGCGAACCACGTGAATTTAACAGATCTACGTTTGTCTGTTTCTGCATAAAATTATTGAGTTGAAAAAACCCTGAAATACGCAACGAATCGGTGCATGGAACTAACAACCTAATAACTTTAATCAACTCTGCATGCATGCATGGGCAAATACGCTAATGCATGTGACAAACCATCGGTGCACTGCTGCCTGCATGCTTCAGATGTAAGCTTTTTTATTCTCACCCTTGAGTACTGTAAACACATATATTGATGTCTGGTATGTAAATTGAATTTACTGATTATGGCATGTAAATGAGCCGAAAATGAACACATACGATGGTATATTCATGTTCTTTTGTTTAATTTTAATCGGACAAGCGAACTAACAAAACAATTAAATAAACGAAATTTTTTATTTATGTTCATTCATGCAACTTGTTTGTGTTTGTTTATGGTCGTTCGTTTAAATGGTAAACAAACACAAACGAACGAACATAAACAAACAAACAAACATAAAATTAATTGGGTTTATATTTGTAAATGTTGCGGAAGACGGCTATCGGATAGAGCAAAATCGCAACTGATAATTTGAGAAAATAAAAATGAAGATAAAAGATACACAAAATTTACGTGGAAAACCCCTGAATAATATAGGGTAAAAACCACGGGCAACGGTACAAGAATTTCACTAAGAGAAAATAGGAATTACAACTTCTCTCAATCGACTAAGGAGAAAACAATGATAATTCTCTCTTGATAAAAAGGAAAAAACAACTCTCAATAAACTCTTTAAATTCTCTATAGTATTGGAATAAAACTAGAATGCTTTGGGATGGTTTTGAAGCCAAATGGGATAGGGTATTTATAGCTAAATCTTAAGGACTTAATCTTATAAATACACTAAAGTTTAATGACTAAAGTTTGTAATTTGACCATATAAAAAATCAACAAAATTGGTTTTTAATAATTTTTTTTTTCAAAGCCACCGGCTGCTTAGCAGCCCATGTGGTTTGATTTTTCAACAGTAAAGAGTTTTTATTTCTAAATAATTTTAGAATTTATATTTTTTTTAATTGATTTGAGTATCCGAGTTTAAAATTAATTAGATTTTAAAATATTAATGAGTTTGACTTTAAAATTTGTTAGGTCTTAATGTTTTAAATGGGTTTGGAGATTGTAATTTATATAAACGAAAGAATATAAATAAATGAACATAAGCGAATATAAAAAAAAACACAAACAAACGGATACCAAGAGTTCATGAACGTAAATGATCGAATAGACCCTTCGTTCGTGTTCAAACATTTAATTAAGCGCACATAAAATCTTTTTCATATTCATTCTTTTAATATATAAACGAACTTCCCACCGAATAGTTCAAAAATAATTCACTGAATGTTCGATTCGTTTATGAGTTTAATAATGAAAATAATTATTGCATAGGATTAAATTGAAGTTGTTGTTAAAGTCTGTTAATGGTCTGAATTATTGACACTCGAAGGAACCGATTAAAGAAAAGGTATTCAGATCGGAGGGTCCAAAGCAGCAACTCACGGGTACACCAATGGCTACAAAATACCTGAGTTACGGTCAAGAAATATTTTGTCGTCTATTCTGATGTTGGCCCAAAATTTAATACACCCGCGTAGGTAAATGCTGTTATTTCCTTGGATGCGATAATTTGGCACTCGCTTCTTACATGCTTCAATTCATTTGTTTTGGTTGTTGTCTCGGTTCTAAACTTTGTCTTGACCAATCCACTTACGTACTCAAGATTGTAATGTTTTGACATTGATGATTGTTGTCTTAACATTTAATATATTTTTTATGTTTAAACTGTTTAAATAACATAAGAAGGTAAATCCCATGGAGAGAAAAAAAAAGCAAAACCCTAAACGGTAAAAAGAAGGCCAAACGTACGTGAAATCGGATTAAATCATATAATTAATTATATAACCCTAGCAAACGAAAACAATCTCAGGGGAAAGTTGCAATGGAGAAATGGGGAGACACGGTGAAAACGGTGACCAAGAAGAACAAATTAATAGAGGTTGCGTGGTAGTAGAGAAAAGGACCCCCATTGAACCATAGGGTGTAGCAGGGTGACCCATTTCCTTTGTGGGTCATTATAGGCTATTACCTTTCTCTCTCAATGTTTATAAGTGTTGTGAGTCGTTGGGAAATGATGTACAACTAAAAAAAGGCGGGGCTATTGTTTTTTAATCTCAGAAAACATTCGCTCAAAATTACTCTCTCATGGCGTATGGCCAGACCCCCACCACCTTCCGCTCTGCACTCTAAGTTCTTAGCTCTGCCTTTGTTTTTTTCCATTCATCACTGTGACTTCAATTTACTCTGTTTTTGCTAGCCTGCCTGGCTGCCTGCTTATACTGTCCTTTCTTCTGTAAGTTTATTAGCAGCTCCAAGTCGCCACTAAGAGGGGACTAATAAAAATGACTGAGCTGCAAATTTCAGAAACAGAGTACAGTTCCAACTCATTCTGTTGGGCTTCATCTCCTGGGTCAACTCATTCACCTCCTAACTCGGTCCCAACCTCAACCACGACTCTAAATGGTAAACCTGAAACCACCGCCGATTGCAGTAAAACGATGAAGCGAATGAGGGGGGACTCAAGCAACCACCCGGTTTACCGAGGCGTACGAATGAGAAGCTGGGGCAAATGGGTGTCCGAAATCCGCGAGCCGCGCAAGAAATCCCGCATTTGGCTCGGTACTTTCCGCACGCCGGAAATGGCAGCTCGAGCACACGACATGGCCGCTCTGAGCATCAAAGGCGACTCAGCGATTCTTAACTTCCCTGAACTCGCGAACTCGTTACCGCGACCCGTGTCTCTAGCACCACGTGACGTGCAAGCTGCGGCAGCCGAAGCTGCCCAAATGGGAAACTTGGACTCTCCGTCACCATCCACGGCATCACCTTCAAATTCCTCTTTGTCGTCGTCGTCCCTATCCTCTTTGGTTTTTCATCCGGACTTAACCTCAGGGTCGGACGAGTTGAGCGAGATAGTGGAGCTACCGAGTCTAGGGACAAGTTACGACTCGGCTGAGTTGGGGAATGAGTTGGTAATTCTGGACTCGATGGACAGATGGTTTTATGCTTCTTCACCATGGCTCGAAAGCATGGAAGATTGCCAGTACGTTTGTAATCAGTTACTAAATGGCTTCGAAGAAGGTTTGCTGTGGGATTACTAATGTTTTCTTTTTCATTTTGCTTTTTGCGTTTGTCAATTGTGAGTGTGTTTAAATCCCTTTTGCTTTTTCTCTGAAAGGGCTAAAACTCTGTCATCTTCTATCTCTCTGTCTAGGTCATCTCTGTCAATGAATCATAGTGTACAGAAGCTTGAAATCAACACTGGAAATTCAATCCTATTCTCTTTTACAATTACAATTTGAAACAGGAAATTGGGAATAGAGAAATTACATAAAACAATTAATCTTAAAAAAGGGGAAAGAAAACTGTTCTAAGAAGTAATTTTCAAATCTGATCAAACATATGGTAAAAACAGGGGCCTGCCACCAAATTCCCCCTTGCCCGTTGTCATGAAAGCTGAGGTTTGCTTTTGCCAGATGTCAGATGGATGTAAAGGTCCTTTGAATATGATTTTTTTGTTCTTTCATGACATTTTTATTTGTTATCTCATATCATTTTTGGCACATCATAACTTTTAAAATTTTAGGGTAAACTCTACAATTAGTAATTTAACTATCACTTTTATTCTGTTTAAGTCATTAATTGTTTTTTTAAATATTATAACCAACAATAAATTTTGATTTTATTCTGGTCACCCAATGCTAAAAAAATATTTTTAAAGTGACAATATTGCATGTCTTCAATGACGACTTGAAATTATCTTATGGTGACAAGTCAACATCAACGTTAATTCTGTGACAACAAATGATCAAAATAAAACTAAAATTAAACGTTAAGTATGATTTAGAAAATAAAAATAATTTGGTGACCAAATTAAAATAAAAATGATAATTAATGTACTAAACGTGTAGTTTACTCAAAATAACATAACAACATTGATGTTAATTAAAATAAGATTTTGTCACTAAAAATTAACATCAAAATTAATTTTTGAGCTAAACATGTTTGTTGTTTAATAAACTAGTAATAACCCTTTTGTAAATAAATTGTTTAAAACAACGATCAATAAATCTTTTAAAAAAAATAAATTAATAATAAAAATGAATATAAAATATTGCTGAAATACTTTATCAAATGTAAAAAGGCAAAAAAAAAACTTTAATAAACTATTACTCTTTCAGATCCTATCTAACAGTATATTTTGATTTTATTTTTATCACTTGACGTTGAAAAATTAACAAAACTACTAATGTGATATATAACATTACCTTACGATAATACGTTGATATTACTGTTAACATTTTAATAATAAATGACTAAAATAAAATTAAAAGATGACATCAAGAATTATTTTGATAAAATAATAATAATAATTAAAAAAAGCCAAAGCCAAGTCAAAGAAAGCAAAGTGTACGTAAATTCTTTATTTTGGGATACAATACTTAAATTAGGTATAAGCCAGATCATTCTCAAGTATGCACCCACAAAGAAAAACCCCTCTTTTTTTCATTTATCAGTTTGAGACTGTGTTTTAATAATTTTTATACCGTGTATTATTTATATTATTAAATTTTTTAAAAAAATTAAGTATAATATTAAATTTTAATTTTAATCGTTGAAACCTAGCTACGGCTTTGAAGACAAACCTTTATATCATTCGGTTTAAAAATAAGCAGCCCTATCACGAACCCCCCCCCCTCCCCAAAATGGGTCTTACCCACCCAAGAAATCTGGGAGGGAGTATGCTACCAAATTTCGTGTAATACGTACAATTACGGAATTTAAAAAAATTGAAAGTGGACATATACGTGTATTAATAATATAAATTTTTTTGTATGATAAATTTTTTGAATAGACATTATAAAATTTCAGGATAAACATACATATTATTGAAGGAAATTTTAATTTTAATTTTTTTTAAGGGTAGACACTAATGTTAATATCGATCCGCCACTGACTAATTATTTATTAATTTAAAATAAAATCCCAAATTTTCGATATATAAGATGGGAAAGTTTTGTCCATTTTCGTACTAGACAATTTAACTTTTCAAGACACCCGATAATTGGGGAAATAAGAAATTAATACCTTTTTCCCCACTCAATCTTCGTTCATCTTCCAGGATCCAACAACAAATTTCCTCTCTATTTACCATATGCATGTATACATGAATCTAACAACAAATTTCATGTCGCTTTGGTCCATAATTTCAAATCATGAATCTTATGGAATTCGATACACATCATAGATCACATTATGCGAAGATATTTCTATCTTTAGATCACAAACTAAAAGTAATTGTTTTAATACTAAATACATGATTTAGTCAACTAATCGTTGATGATTTTTTTTCATTCATGTCGACGTTAGCTAGATTATTTGGTGATTATAGAATAATATTAATTGGTTAAAATCAGTCAAGTAATGATGCGATCGAATTTTTTATTATAAATTAGAAAATGTTTATTTATTTTTACTTAGAATCATGACCACAGTCCACAGTCTCGAATTGGAAAGCATGGGGTATCTTTAATGGCAACTGGAGAATATAAATTAAGAAAAATAGGGAAAAATTAATAATGATTTATAATTAAATTATAAAAAAGGGTATGATTATATTTTTTATTGCTACCCTTCAATGTTGTTCTTTAACCTTAAGTTAATATAATATCCCTTAAACATCCTGTTGCTTTAAGAAATTTAAAATTTTGTTATACAATAATCTAATTTAAGGCTAAAATAAAATATTTGCTCCTTGCCTCTATCTTCAGTTTTGGCTAACTTTCATTAAAAATACAATATGTTAGGCATGAAATTCATGAAATCGTAAAAAAAAAAATCTTTTATTTCTTTTCGATTTAATTTATGAAAATGATATTTTATTATTGTAACTATTTTTAAATGATCGAATCATAAATTAGATTAAATATATTATATAGATTGATTAAATTTAACTTAAAATTAAAAACAATAATTAAATTGACAGATCCACTTTGTTATAATACACGTACGACGTAGCATAATCATGAGGAAATGAAAAAATCTGAGAGTCGTTCATTTAATAATATTTAAAAACAAATATCGGTTAATTATTGTCTCCAAGTGGACGTGATAGATAGAGACCTTGATTTAATTTTATATATCTATCAATACTTTTTTAGTTTAAAAGACACTTGGATGTATAAGAATCTAGAGACATGCTCTAATGTTGATAAGATCAAATGTTCAAATTTACTTTAATAGTTAAGGAATTATTTTTGTTCTTTAAAATTATTGGTTCGAGTACTAGTTATTATAACAGAATTGTTGACCATTAAATATATCTATATATGGAGTTTTATATTTATTTTATTTGGTTAATATTTGATAAAATGTTAGCGTAAATCTATTGGAATTTTTAAAATTTATGTACACATCTAATTGCTTTTTTTTTATTAATATATAGTGAATACAATGTAATATCAGTTCAAAATTAACTCTTAATCATTTGACATTAAACGTTTATACTCATGGCATGTACTCGAACCTAAAACTTTAAAAAAAAACAACAACAATTCTTTCATCACTAAGATCAATTATTTTGTGTCTAATTACTTAAATATACCTTTAGATTTATTAGTGAATTTTCAACTGGGTTATGTACTCGCAAGTAAAGTTGTAACTAAGGTTAGGAGACAAAATATACATGAACTCCCGTATTTCAATTGTGTTGTTTGAGTATTTTAATATTTTTGTATTCTCCTTCGATTTTAAGGTTTACTTTCATTAATTCGGACCAACTCATGTCGCACACATGAATTTGATTGGGCGAGTATCCCGATAAGAATATTTTATATATAAAATAATTCAAACTCGAAACCTTACTTAAACGATAATAATATTAACCTCATATTAGAGAGAATTAGATAAGACGTTTGACTTCTACCAAACCAAAACAAAAGGCCCCTTTGAATTTGACATTCACCTGTCTCGTTTTCTAAGACCGACACCTATGTCGGCCCCTTCGAGGTACAGAAAGTCCCTCATATTAGAGATACTTTTGTTTTTTCATTAACCTCAGGACGCCGCGTGTACAACTGATGAATTATCAACAGTCAGTTCATCACAATCACATCGTTATTTTTTACTTGCATTAAATTTATGATTTATATCATTTAAAAACTTTAATTTTATTTTTAATAACAATAATAGTAATGGGCTGAATTTTACGAATAATGCAGTTGAAAAAAAATAATTGTTCGAATAAAACACTCTAGAAATTATTTCGTTAAAAAGAGTGAATGCTACAGTAAACTCGAAAATGCATTGAAATCCAAGCGACTTATACATAAATTTGGGGGAGACTCATGGAGTGCAATACGTCTCTCATATTTTTTTCATCAATTTTATTCTTATGTAAATGTACAAAGGGTAAATTACATAATTAATCATTAACTTTATTTTCTCTCCAAATTAATTAAATACAATTGTATTTTTTGGACAATAATTTCAATTAGAAATTATATAAGCACGATGTTTGTTTCTTTAATACACAAATTTAATGCTAAAGTTGATGTACCAAATTGAGTTCCATATAACAACTTGAGCAATGGTCGATGAGTGATTAAAATAGGAGTCAAACAAAAGTTGAGTGATTAAATTGAAAAAAAATAAAATTACACAATTAATCATTCAATTTTATTCTCTCTCCAAATTCACTCATTGTACTTTTATTTCTTTTCAATTTAATCACTCAACTTGTGTACTAAAGGGTAATTTTTTCACTTTTTCATAAATGTACAAAGGGTAATTTTTTTTGGAGTCAAAGCATTGAATTTGTGTTCTACAGAAACCAATATCGTGTTTACATAATTTCTAATTAAAATTGTTGTCCAAAATAATATCATTATGATAATATCTCGTGTATTTTAAATAAAAATAGTTTTATAATTAAATTAATGTCAAATATGTTCGTAATACCAATTTAAATGGAATATTTAGTAGATATAAAGTTTATATATATATTTACACGACTAACATAAAAATATGAATGATTAATTGCACTCTGTGCGTCTCCCCAGTAAGTCGCTTGGACTCCTATGCGTCTTCAGAATTACTGTAGCATTCACTCTATTTCACGAAATAATTTCGAGAGTGCCCATTCGAACAATTTTTTTCCCCAGCTGAATTATAGTAATGATACTAAATTGACAATTAAAATTTAAGATTACTAGGTATTATTCAGAGTTACAAAACATTTCCCTGACCCCAGCAAACCGCCCAAAATTTTCAAAGATAGCTGTAGATGTACCCTTTTGTCGGTTTTGTCGGATTCACCTTTCTGTTTTCTAGCCCAAGGCAAACACGAGTTGAAGCTGAGACGATGATTATCAAAATAATAATGATACAAGTAAATAATAATAACAATTCAAAAGCCGTGGAGAACTGAAGGAGAACCGCAAAGAAATTTCACCAAATTATGCGAAGACGACGATTTTAATTTAAAAGCGATCGTCCTAATGAAAGGTTTAGAAATATTTTTTAGGGTGATATATATAAATATTATTTTTTCTCATATGAAGTGGACATAAATAAAAATTTAGGGTGGACACTCATAATTAAATGAATAATTAATATAAAGAAATTCAAATTTAAGATGGACACGTGCCTACCATGGATATGCTTTGCCGTCACAGCGTGACCCGTGTCATTGCATGTAGGAATGGGTACGAGACCCGAGTTTGATGGGTTTAGACTTGATTCAGATCCAATATCGAGTTGAATCTTTTCAAAAAAGTTTTGGGTTCAGGTTGGGATTTTTTAGAAATATGTTCGGGTTAACCAAAAAAATAATGTAATTTACTTTATATATTTAAAGATAATTACAATAATAACACTTTATATATTATTTTTTCAATTAGATCCTTATTCTAATTGAATAAATATAATATTTTATATAAATATATTTATTTCAGATCGTTTGGATTCGAGTTTTACCTTAAATAATTAGGTCAAATGAAATCATTCTTAAATTCGAGTTAAATTTCGGGTGAATGATATAAATTTTTAAAAAGTGTCGGATTGATTTAAAATTCTACACGAACATACTCATGTACATCCCAAATTGCTACGTACGACATTAAAATCTAGTGCTTGTTATCCTGCACATGAATCATTCAATTGTCTGAATAATGACACGAAATACGAAGCGAATGTTGCTTTCACCACAAGAAAGATAATAATGCAATGAGCATAGGATAGGATAGGATAGGAGACGAGATGAAATTGGAGCCATGTGATATTTTGAAGTGAATACTGGGTTCGTCAATAGCATGTACTGGGACGTAATGGCTGGCTGCTACAGTTTTTTATTGTTTATTTCGGATTCCTTTTTGGACCACAAGTGACCATGTTTTTTAGACATATCAAAATCATCTCATTGTCAAATCCCTGGTCTGTGGTGCTCAATAAAAGCTGTTCGCTTTTTATGGAGATGAATGTGCACATGTTTTGTACGAGTCCCGTACCAAGGGAATTCAATTCTACTCTTCTCTAGCGTTGGTTGAGCCACATATGCTGGGGAAGTTTTACCTTTACGGCATATTTAATATACGACTAAATTGAGACATTATCTGTTTTATTATTATTATTTAATAAGATCGATAAAAATTACTTAAAATATTATTATTTTTATTTAAAATATTAATATTTTTTAATATTTTCTGTAAAGTGCCCAATAATATCAAAATCGGAAGAAAAATAATATTTTAGGTAGTATTTTACCGGATATGTTAATAAAACCGGTAAAGCGCCCAATAATAAAAAATCGGTAGAAATAATAATGTTTTAAGTAATTTTTTACCGGTTTATATTAAAGATGCCGCACGTGAGAATTTCCCTATATGTTGTAGTTCTTTCACAATTTTATGAATTATGAGAGAGGTGTATGGGATATGTATGGGTTGCAAGGTTGAGTTAAGTTGGGTTTTCGGTCAATTTGATCCGTTTTAAAAACTATATATTCTTCAAAATCCAAACACGACCTAAAAGTTATACATTCTCTATCTGATCCGAATCCGACTCAACCGCCTTTTGAGATAAAAACTAAACCCGACACGAAATAATATCTTTTTAAAAAATATTATTTTTATTAAATAAAAAATAGGGATTCAATTAAAAAATAATATATAGAGGGGTTTAATTCCAATTACCCTAAATATATAAGATAAAATTACATATTTTTAGGGTATAAACAGGTCATATGTTTTCACCATAAGCCTGACCCCGGCTCGAATATAATCTCTATAAAATCCGATCGGACCCAATTTGAACCTGAATTATTTTAAAAAAAATTCAAACCGATAAGATTAGATCAAATAGAATCTATCGGGGTCGGGTTTCATGCCCATCCCTGAATGTGTTGGGATCTAAATGAATTATGTGTAGAATTGTAGAATTCAATTTGTTGCTCTTAAAATATATTTTTATGAATTATTTTTTTATTAAAGCCTCTTCTTCAATTGGGCAGCCGAAGGCCTCAAAGGCCGGACCCAGAAAGCATTCTTATGAATAATGAAAGAAGAAGGCCCAACTAAATAGCAATTTCAGAAAATCAATATAATCAATGTTATTAGGGATGGATACGGAATCCGAATTCAATAAACAAATACTTAAAAAAACTCAAACTTATAATTAATGTCAATTATGTATTTTAAATCAATAAAGAAATCAACTATATCTTTGAGCTCGGAAAAAATCAAACTTATAATTAATGTCAATTATGCTCATTGCTTGGGATACTTGGAAAATTGAATTAATCGATTTTACGAGTATTATTTTATTATTTTAAAGATTTTAAAAATTATTTTAACTTGAATTTAAAAATTCAAGTCAAATAATTAACTATTAAAATATATAATTTAAAGGCATAATGCGACAAAAAGCCCTAATGTTTGACAGTATTAACATACTTACCCGTATTGTTTTTTTTTTTTTACAAATTTGACCAGTAAACGTTTAATTTTGAGTAAAAAAATCCTCTTAGTGGATGAAAACCGTTAGTAAACTGACAATTAACGCTTAATGCTGTGCTAGCACGTTCACGTGAACGGAGATACTGACATGACTTGTCCAGTTCATGATGCATGATGACGTGACAGATGTTATGGAATTTTAGTCTATTTAGACAGCTTTGAAGAGTGAATTTATTTTAGTGGAGAAGGGAATGATTCTGTGGGTGTGCTTGTTTCGATGTAATGAATCCGATAAGCTAGTTTTGCTTCTCTTCCTCTGAATCCTTAACTTTAATGTATACTTGCATATGCTTTGCTGAATTAGTTGGCTTAAATTCGTCTCTATTGTTTATAAATTAAGCATCGACAGGCAAGTATTGACTAATGGTATTCATAACCTTAACTTTTGAGCCTTGAACTGCTTATGGTAGGTTATGGTGGTTAGACAAGACCTTAAGTTGAAATCAGGGAAGATTGCATCTCAATGTGCCCGTAAGATTCCTCTGCCACTCTTAAAATTTGAAGTTTTGCTTTCGATTTTAAAATCTATGCCTGTTTGGCTTTACTCCTCATCCCAACCGTCAGGTTTTCATTTATCCTAACCCTCGAATATTTGACTGAATTTTTCCTGCCCAAACATACAGATGCCGCCCACTGTCGTGTATGCAGAATTGATCCATATGTGCGTTTCTCTTGATAACAAGTCAATTTCTTAATTCAAGATTCATTTTGTGAACTTGCTTTGTTGTAAGACAAATTTGTCCATGTCAGCTACTTGTGCAAGTAAAGTTATTTGATCAACAATACATAATGTAAAATCTTTGCAGTGACCGGTCCCTCCTTAGTCAATGGGAGGATTGTGGGGAACCCAAAATAGTCGTTACATGCAGGAACCAACAAGAAATGTAAGCAGCTGATTTTGTGGATTGTGGCCGGGGTGTGATTTTGTTAAGATTTTTATTTATTTGTTCATTTTGAGCTTTTTCGAGTTTCAATTTATGATTTCGAATTCGAGTCGAACTTGAAAATTTTAGACTAAAAGTTTTCGAGTCGATTCGAGTTTTGCAATATTCAAGTTCGACTCGACTCGTTTACAACGCTATTAGTGATCGACAACGAAAGCTTCTTTACCATTCGAAATGGAAATGTTACCGGTCTTCATGGATGCCCATGTTTTCATAACACGATTATCTATTCTGATTTCTTAATATTTCTAAGAAAAATATCATTTAAAGAAAAATTAATTACGAAAATAGATTATTTTGAACAATAATTATCAAAGTTATTCCCAACAATTAATGACTTCGATAAAATCATCTTCTTCTACTTTGAACTTAATTAAAATCGTCATATCTTGATTTGAATTGATGGGTTTATTTTTATAATTGAAAGTCACTTACTGCTCCCAACAATCTTTGTCAAAATCATGTCTTGTTGTTGACGTCTTTGAAGGCAAATTTTAAAGATGTCTTCCTAATAATGAGGACCAAAACAAAAAAAATATAAAAAAAACAGGACCAAAGTTGTAATTTGATGTTATCTTCAGCGTGGCTGGTTTTGTCCCTATTATTTTAATTTATTTCATTTTAATCCTTACTATTTAAAATACATCGGCAGGAGTGTCGTCTTTAAAATTTAGCACCTATAATCATCGGTAACTGCAAACAATTTTAAAGTAATAGTGGATAACTGTAAACGAATTCCAAATTTAAAATAAAACCTCAATCTTCAATCAATACATGATAACGTGAACCTAAATTGATATGATTAATTCACTTTTACTTTAGTTTTGGAATTCAAGGTATCGACGCATGATTTTATGTTCAGGAGAGATGTTGAATTTTTAAAATTTTAGGGGGCAAATTTGAACTTTTAAAATTCCAAGAACAAAAATAAATTTTTAATAAAAATACATAAAAAAAATAAAATATATAATAATTTTGTACCCTCGATCTTTCCAAATACCTAAAATTTTATATGGACAATAATTCTCTAAAAAAGCCAAATGAATATTATGTTTATTGTTGAAGTCGTCCAATGGTGGGGTATCTTGTGCAAAGCAAAGGCAGGAAGGGTAAATGGATTGAATATTATTACGAAGAAAAAGTAACTTTTTTGTAGTTTGCGTAATTTTTAAAATTTATATTGTGGAAATAATTTTGTAAAGTAACTGAACCATATTAAATCTCATATTCATGTGTCTATTTTTTATATTGATTTCATTTTATTGTATTTTTTTACATATAAATTCTGAACTATTAATATACCGACATTGATTTCACCAGTGTCTCATTTCATTGAAATTTACGTTGATAACAAAGCTTCACGGTACTTGCTGATAACTCTCCAAAAGAGTTATTTTTGGTGGCCTTAATTACTTAGGTTTAGTTTGAATTTAAGCATATTTAAGAGCATTTTAGGATAAATTTATTTAATTTTGCATGATAGGAGCATAGTGGGTTGTTAAGGGCTAAAATTGATTTTTGTTGCTGCAAACTATTGCACTGATGCCATAGCGCTGCAGGAAATGCTGACCAGATACTGTAGCGGTGGAAGAATCTTCTAGAATTGGACAGTTGACGATGGTAGCTGTCATGTGGAAGGATAACACCTGAAACGTGGATTCATCATATTGGGCGATGAGATTTTCGTTCAAGCTATAAAAGGGGAGTACTTGGGTGCAAAAAGTGTGATGATATAAAGAGATCCAAAGTACTATTTTCACATTATTTCTCTCCAAATCATGGACGCCTAAATCCTCTGTCATGAATTGTTACTACAGAAAGGAAGCTTGCTAAAGAGCTTCAGCAATCAGCGGGTCACCATTCAATGCCTTCTATTGAGAGGGGTGTTTTGAATGTTTAAACTAATGTTGGATGTTTATTATGGATTTCTTTATTTTGTGTTATCTTGAATATTTGCTTTATGAGCTTTTAACTTCATGATTGCAAGTAGAAATATTTGCAATTACATATATAGTATTAGAAGTAGTTTTATTCGAGTTGCTATATACTTGTGTGAGCATTGGTGTTGCCGACTAGCATAGGTACACTGAAAAGTGTTTAGCCAATTGATTAGTATTGTTAATAGTTTGAATCTTTAATTGAAAAAAAAATCATTAAAGTAGTTTAAATGGATTTATTCAATGCTGATTACATAGATTAAGTATTCAACACTTGCATAGAATTTGAGAATCATAATAGCATATCCATTTATTCAATAACTGACTATTTGCTTCTCGGAATGTTGTAGCATGAACTGGTATCTTTCATTATTAATTTTATTTCTTTATAGCATCTTACTCCTTTATTTCACCTTATCGTCAAAAACTCTAATATAAATATTTTACTCCTGTGGGTTCGACATCCGAAACTCTTGTAGTTTCTATTTTATTACTTGATTTATGATACGTGCACTTATGTTGTATGCTATAGCATTTTCGTAGCATCACTGGTCTTAGACAATAATATATATTGGCATAAATAATCAGATAAATCTACCGCCCGATTCTCCTGTCGTGCGCAGCTCGCACACTAACCTTCAAAACGTCAAACCTTGTAGCTACGAACTTTTTTTTTTATTAATCCAGTCCTAGGATGATTATATGTGTTAGATAAAAGGTCAAGGTTCGATGACTGCAAGAAGGTGATTTGGGGAACAGGTTTTTTCATTCCTCGGTTGCAATGAAGAGAAAGTGGGACATAAAGACAATGGGCGACGTTTTGAGTCTTTCGAGGAAATGTCTTATGAAGCTGTAGATTTTTTTCAAGAATCTGATCGACAAGTTTGATCAGAATGTTATTGAATGACATATGGACTTGCTTCGAAATGTTGTTGATTATTCTCTTCTTGCAGATGTTGTTTTGTTGCTAACTAAGGATGTTTCAGATGAGGGGACTAGGTTAGGTATCTTTCAATAGGGTGACGACAAAGCCCTGAGTCCAGATAGTTACTCCCCTTGTTTCTTCAAGACTGCCTGGGAAATTGTTTAGACTGATATTAACTTGGCTGTGAGACGGTTACTCCCAATAATTTGACAATAACATTTAAATATCTTACGATTATTAGGGCTCGAATTCGAGATTTTTAGTGACAGTAACATCTCTTTAATTATTGAGGTAATTTAGTTTGTGTAGCTACATCGTTATTTTTATTTTTTTGATTCATATAGAGTAAATAAAAGATAATATATATTCAAATATTTTTAATCTTTTGACAATAAATACTTATACTCCTGAAATTTGAGGTGTTTTAATCCGGATCTTCAAGGACAAAAGAGATTATATTTGATGTCTCTTTGGCCAATCAGGAAAAAAAAACTCCATGTGAGGTGTACAGATTCATGCAAACTAAATTAATAAATATTGTGTAGATAATGACTTTTTTTTGGTTAAATTTTCTGCCGATGAAAGGGGGTCGCAGAAGAGGGACAGAAGGGTCGTGTCCCCTTCTTTAAAAAGTATTAATTTTTAAAAATATATTTATATATTTGGTCTTCATAAATTAGATTTTTTCTAAAATTTAATTCCTGATCTGTTGTTAGAATTCTATCTTCAAAATAGACTAAGAGAATCACTCATCATTTTTATTTATTGATATTATAACTAAAAAAAATGAATAATTGAATCTAATATCTTTTATTTTTCATTTAAATCTAATAAAAGCAAGAACGACAATTTTACTAATTTGCCTGAAGTAGGCAAATTGGGTGTTGAGACTTGAGAGTTTACCAGATTAGACAGGGAAAAAGCCCACCGACTGGAATTCACTAATGAATTCAGTAACTAAAAATAATTCCGGCAAGAATAAAAATTCGAGGAATCGACTTCAATCGAAGTTCCCTAATCTAGAAACAGCTGCCTGAAATCAGGGCCAACGTGTTGTTGGATCAAGTAATCTTCACTGTTGGAAACATGGAAGACCATGTTCTGATGATGGTGCTGCATGAATTGCTGCTGGTGTTGCAGTTGAGCCCTTAACATCTCCTTTTGCCGCCTAAGCTCGAGCACCTTCCGGTGAGAATTTGAATGTTTAGTGAGCACAAACGTCGGGCTCGCGGCGGGTCGGTATTCGGGCACAAGCCGCCCCGATTTATGCCTCACCCCACATGCATTGCATAGTGTTTTGGGACCCATGGGACCGGTCCTCCATTGCGGCGTCTTATCCGTGAAACAATGCAGGCACTTCGGACTAGCGCCACAGTCTTTTTTCTTCGACGACGATGTTTTAACGGGCTTTTTGTTGCGGTGGTTCGAGGGAGGTGGTTGCACCGGGACGACGTTATCGGGCTCGGAAGACGAAGTTGCTGGGCTGGGAACAAGGAGGCGGGAGGCCCAGTTGCATGGAGCTGCCCGAGGACGTTTGCTTCTGGCCTTGGCCGGCACCGACATATCCGGATGGAAAATCGAGTTGTTGGTATTATTAGCGTGGTGGTTGTCGCCGTTATCAATGACGCCGTCGATTTGGTTGGACAAAACCGGTTGGAACCCTCGGGTCGCCGATGATTCGTCGGGTCGGATGGGCATTCCTGATATCAGCTGCTGCTTTTGCGGGTCATCACTTGAAAATGATTCTTCCACGAAATTCGACAACCATTCAAGTTCAGCTAAATCCTCACACTGTACACAAAAGGATCAACAAACAATTATATTTAAAAAAAAGGATAAACTGCGTATTTAATATCTAAACTATCTATTTTTCTCAGTTTCAGTAATTAAATTTTTAATTTTTTCAAAATCATTGTCTAAAGTTTAGTTGTTGTTTCATTTTAATACCAACAGTTAAAAATTTAACACGTTTAATACCTAAACTATCAGTTTTGGTCCATTCTATTACTAAACTTTCAATTTTTTTCAAAACTTAATGTTAAATTTTTAACAGGATACTAAAATGAAACAAAAACTAAACTTTAATTATAGTTTTAAATTATTGAAAGTTTAAGTATTTAAATGGATTAAAACTGATAATTTAATACTAAACGTGTAACTTACCAAAAAAAAATCATCTTCGTTTTCATTTTTTCCTTTCATAAAGTATTCACGCTGCTTTAACCAAGTTGCATTTGACATGCACATGGGTTTTTATTTTTGTTTGGTTGCAAGGAAAATTGCTTACAAAATACGTAAAAAAATTCAATTGCTATTATTTGAAATTTGAACCAAAATTCTAAAGAAATATAATTCCAAAAATTATTTTATAGGCTTACATAAGAAGTTAGAATAACGAGGTGAAATTCAAAAACATATTTATATCCTTTCATGTAAGAGGGGAAATTACCGGCACATAAAGGTCAGTGGAGGAGTCGCCATCGGTAAAACCACGGCAACCGATACCGCCCACTAAATTGGGTTCGCAACCAGAAAACGACGACGAATTGCAGCTGTCGACGACGGTGACGGTAGAAGAATCCGTGGACTGGCCAACAGCTGAGGAATCCAACGTTTGTTCAGTTATAACGGCATCTTCGTTGGAAAAATCGAGCAAGTCTTCCACGATGAAATGGTCAGCCGCGGCCGCTGGTTTTTCAGGCACTAATTGCGAAGCCCAGCTGCTTGCTTGAGAGAATTCTGGTTCGTCCATAACTGTTATCTTTTCCTTCTTCTTTTTTTCTTTATTTGGGAAGGAAGTTGGCGTTAAAGGGAGAGTATAGTGAGGAAAATGTGCGAGTGTAGAGAGAAAAGAGAGAGCGAGAGAAAGTGCGTTTGAAGGGGGCATGCGGACAGCTAAAATGGTGCATTTTGACGATATTAAATTTTATTTTTTAATACAAAAAATTAAAATTAAGAATTTTAAAATTTAATTATATAATTAAGCTTTAATTGAGATAAAGGAAAACCTAATTAGGAAGACTTTTGCCTTTCTCATTTATTTTAAGGTAAAATACATTCATACAACTTAATTATGATCATATTTTAATTTGACCATTAATTTTGTAATTTTACCGATTACATCACTTAATTATTTAAATCATGTCAATTAAATCTTTTATAGTTAACATTTGATAGAGAAACTGACATTACATCAATATAACTACATGTTTAGTTATCATTACTTATACAATTTATGATTTTAAATTAAATTAAAATTAATACCAAATCAATAGAACATGTAAGTCATAGAAACTAAATATAATTATATTAATTTTTTTATCTATCACATCAATTTTTCGTCAAATACTAATAATAAATAATTTGATTGATATAATTTATATGACTAATTAATCTAATTTTAAAAAATAAAATATCAATTATTATATTAAAATCTATTATAATTTTTTGATTAATAAATATATTATAAATCTATCATAATTAAATAATCACAAGTATGATTTATCTTTATTTTAATTCACTTGTGTTAAAATTGATATTACGGTAAAAGTTAATTTATATAATTATATATAAAAAAAACATGTGATAATTTTCTGAATAGAATAATATTTGACATCTAATTCAATTAATTTATATGATCGTATATATTATTCAATTAATTTGACATTTAATATTTAATATATGATAGTTGTGACTAATGATGATCACAAAAGTGTACAACAATTCTAAAAGTCACTTACCGAACACAATCATTATTTTATTTCTTACAAGCACCGGTTTAGTAGTTTACTCACATGGGGACAATAACGGTAATTTAAATAAATATGTATTTTTTATGAGTTAATTGCATTATATGTCTCCCAAACTATAATTTTTGTTTTAAATTGATCCTTCAAATTTTTAATATTTTAATTTAATCTTTAAATAATTATTTTCATTCTAAATTAGTCATTAAACTTTTGATCATTTTAATTTTATCCCTAAACTATGAACCTAATTCTAAATTAATCCCTAAATTTTTGAATATTCCAATTTTAACCTCAAATTCATCCAAGTATGCAATTAGTTTCAATCATAATATAACCTAATTTTTTTCAAACATATAATGATATAACTTGACCAAACTATTTTATTAACAATGGATGTTTTTAGTATATACATATAGTATGCGATGAAATTAGAATGTTTAAAAAGTTTGGGGACTAATTTAAAATGAAGGTCTTAGTTTAGGGATAAAATTGACTTGATCAAAAGTTAAGGAAATGATTTAGAATGATTGTCATAGTTTAGGGTGAGATTAAAATATTTTAAAGTTTAAGGATCAATTAAAATGAGTGTCATACTTTGAGGACATACGATACACTTAACTTTTTTTTACCTATAATGTTAGATTAAATAGTTACTTCAACTCATAATTTTTTAAAGTATTTTGGTCCTCAATGTTTCATTTTGACACAAAAAAACCTCAACGTGTATAGAAATCGTTTGTCAACAAGCGATCAACGCTCTAAAATGGGGGGTTATTCTGAAAATGAAATATTAAGGGTTAAAATACTTCAAAATAAAATAAAAAAAAATATTAAAGTGAGTATTCAGTCAAATGTAAAAGATTTTTTATCCTAAAATAAAATATTAATGATAAAAAAACCAAAACAATTAAAAGTTGAAAAACTATTAATCAAACGTTGGAGTATTTTCGACATTATATTGAGTTTTAAAAGTATACTTTTTTTTCATAATTTACTCTCGTTGATAACCAAAATAACATTCAAATACACTGATTAAGCTCACTAAACATAATTATTATTATCATTTTTGATAAATTGAGAGTGGATATAAGATATTACATGTTTAAGCACTTTCAATTATTTGATAATAAATACTCATTCTCCTAACATATGTAATGTTCGAATATGAAATATCAAAAAGATGACAACGAGTCCCTTGTTACCAGGTGATTGGTTTGTGCACTTAACATGACTAAATTAGTCAATAGTAATTTTGTATGATTAATTTTCAATCAAATTTAATTTAATTTTTAAATTAAAATAATAATTCATTCTTTTAATAAGAAAAATAAAATTGAATGAAAGCTAGACGTGATGTTTGGGATAGATTTTGTTAAGCCATAATAACAAAGTATTTCTTCTAAAAGCCCGTCTTTCCCCCATCGGTGTCGGGCCTCCATCTCTTTGCAGAAAACTTTAGGGCTTTAATTCATGTTCGAAATTCGGGCCATGAAGTCCAAGGGTTTTCTTTTCCGGTTTGCTATCGGGATTTGAAGTTCTTTGGCAGAAAACAAACTTTCGAAGAAAAATAAAAACACTGGCTCCCCATGAGTTATGATAGGGCATAAGATAAAAGAAAAAAAGGTCCCATTTGGGCGAGGCAGCCGGGATACTTGACCATCTTTTAGTGTTGGATTTGTCATTCACAGGGTATTTGGGTGAAAGGGATGGGTTGTAATGGACTGTTCGTGCTTTACTATAATTAAAAAGGCCCAATTAGTAAGCTTAATTAATGTCATTATCATGGCGAACACTTCGAATTTTGTAAGATTTAAAGGAATGGGTCTAATCAAATGATTCAAAGTATATTCAGGAAAAAGGTCGGTCCATCATTCACGCTGTTGATCTCTAAAGTTGATTAGTCAGGCGCTCGTGTGATGGTTCACTTTTTATGTGAGATTTTGCACCAACTAGGCCTCGCTAGATCTCTTGATTTTGCATCATAATTTTAGGTCTTGAGGATTGGGGACCATCGAGCAATTATAGAGCTCAATCATGAATACGATTGCCCCCTGTTTTAGACTCAGGTCCTCGGTCCACCTAAATAGTACTAATACATTTTAAATTTTTTTAATACATGCACGAACCAAGAGACTTTCGTAATAAATGAATTCTTATTTTTCTTTGAGGACCCGAATTCGAATAAGAGTTTAATGTCAAAAAGTTAAAAATTTATCTTCAAACAGATAATGTATTGCAGTTGTCCTGATTAATCAAAAAATTAATTTATTATTATTGGATAATATAAAGATTGAATAAAAGGTTAAGCCCATTCTACAGTGCCATAAAATAACACTGATGATGGACCAGATAAATATCAGATGCTCCGTTCAAATGACTAGGTTTCGGATCCGAAGATCTGCCCATTCAGCTTAATACACAAATCTTAAACAACATATATTTTGAACTTTTGTACATGTAAAACAATTCATTAATAAAACTTTATCAGTTTGTACGTAATTGAATTCTTGTATATACTATTTTTTTATTTAATCAGTCATATTCAATCGGTTAATCTAGACCGAATACTACAAACGTAAAACTGATTCTCTCTATCCAATTTGTTTCATTTACGAACGTCATAATTCAAACTCTACAACATATATTTTTTCCTTGCATGTTAACATTTACATTTATTACTTGTGGGTATCTTATCGTCCACTTCAATTTCATACGTGGTCCATACTCCATATTTATAGACCATAAATAACGTTCTTATCCATACTCATTAAAAAAATACATTGTTTAAATTGAACACCAATGTTCATTTAAAAAAATTTGTATTAAACGTCTTTACAAGCTTCGCATGATATTCGGTCTCGGCATCTTTGAAATTGTGATTAAAATTAATTATGCATTATTAAATAAAATAATTAATTTAATAACATTTGTTACGAAAACTCTTCAAAAATATTGGGCAAGAACGTGACAGACGCTAATAAAATAAAAAGGTCAATTTAATGTGGATGGTAAAGTCCGCTTGCTTGATTAAACAGGTTAGCAACAAGAAGATGATAATAACCAAGAGAAAATATGACACGTGGAATAATCTCAATGACGATGATAGAGAGTATTCCGAGGCTAGAAATATACGTCGACGAGGGGTACGATTTCATCGATGCTTTCCTTAATTCTCAGCTCAGCTGAGCTCCTCGAGGCTTTAAGCCGCGGCTGGCTGGCTGGCTTTTCATTCGGCGTTCTACATTCAATGCCGGGGGGCTATTTAAAAGGCGGTTTTATTTTGTAGTTAGCCGACTCCAAGTCATACGACCTGAAATTCCGGACTTATTGTAATTTTCCGATTAGAAAATTCAAGCGAACATCATTTAGTATATTTGACTTTAATTGGTTCTTCATTCGAGGATAAAGTTGTTGTTTTTTCAAAAGTCTAATATGATTATAAATGAAAAGATAAATTTTATTATATATATAGTGTAATAATAATTGATTTTTTAAAATAGTACTAAGGTTATCTCCAGCCTTTATCTCTACTCTACAACATCTTTATCTCTACTCTAAAGATGAAATAATAGTTCATCTTTAGCACTATCTATACATTACCACCAACTCTACTTTATTCACAATATTTAACTATTATAATATTAATTTTGCAAATATAAAATAAAACATATACATTTCTAATAAATATAAAGATAAAAAGTATAAGTAAAATATTCATAAATAACATTATGAAAATATAAATAAATAAAAAAATTACGATTCATAATAATAATGTGAAAAAACATAAGTTACATAATTATATATTTTAATTCTCCAAATTAAAATATTTATTCTACAAATTAACAAAAAAAGAAAATAACAAAAGAAAATAAAAAAAATTAAAAAACCAAAAATCAGACTCTACTCTAGAGATGGGCTACAGTGTTGTGCTACATGTAAAATATCACTGTAGCATCTCCACATTCCAAACTCTACTATAGAGATGAGCTGGAGTTCAAATTCATCTCCAAAGTATAAATTTTCTCTATTTTGGATATGCATTGGAGATGCCCTTATTTTAAAATAGGTTTAAGTATAAAATAAGCGTTTAAATTATAATATTGTTCACAAATAGGAGGTTAAAATTTTTTTTGATTCATCTTGGTATCTAACGTTACAAACGTTACCATTTTAAGTGTTCGGGTAATCAATGACTTTAATTCTCTCCATTAAGTGACAAGTGTCATACTTTGGTAATTTTAAAATAAACTTTTTTGAAATTAACAAAATATTGTATTTATAAAAAATAGTTTTTTTCTTCTAAAATTACAAAAAAACCATAAAATCCCCAAATCCTAATCCTGACTTTAACTCCACCTCCGTTTTCGGCCACAACCATCTCCTTCGACACCCCTTATCATCTGCGTAGTCGTATGATGTCGTCCTTTGTTGATGGAGTTATCATGGTATTTGTGATGGTCTTCGTTTGTTGCGTTCTTTGGGGTTGATTTTATTCTTTTTTATCGCGATTGTTCGTTGGGAAATAAGTCTTTGGTGGAGGCGCAACCAGGTGGAAGTCTAATGGATGCCAACACGAACCACAAGCATGGTTATAGAATTTTGATTTTTTAAAATATATTTTTAATTTTTTAAATAAAAATTTAAAATTAGTTAATTATTAAACGTGTCAATTAATAAGGAAATTAACTCCGTTGACTACTCGAACACTTAAAATAATAACGTTTATAAGGTTAGACATTGAGATGAGAAAAAAAATACTTTAGACACTATTTATAAAAAACGATATAATTTAAACACTTATTTCATATTTATATCTTACAAACATGATCATTTAAATTCAATACCTCAAAAAAATTACAATCGAGAAAAATTAAATTGATTAAAAATATTTAAATAATTAATAATTATATAGGTGACATTAAGTTTTCCTTTTGGGTAGGATAAAAATGAAGTGGTGTGAGGGAGTTGATAAACGGTCACTCCTGTAATTATTGGCACAAGCGATGAAGCCCAAAAAACGGGTGGACGCTTGGAAGCCGAGCTGTGAGGATATCTTTCAAAATCTGTTGCGTTGGCGTAAGCTTCACTGTATTTCAACTGCAAAAGCCCATCAATACCAACTCAAAATACGCGTTCCATCGTGACCGTTCATCGTAATTACAATTTCGGAATCATTATCCATAACACAATTAAATACCGATAAATTGATTCATTTTTCTCTCCTTCACCTTGTCCGAAGCCTACCGTGCTCTATAAATATCCCAACTAAATTAGCCGAGGCCTGCATTTTCTCTTTCTATTTTTTATTGTTTCCGCTCCATATTTTCGTACCGGTAGTTTCTTTTATTTTTGGTTTTTAATTTTTTTTTGTTCATTTGATTGCTTTTGCCATCTCTTTCATGTCAACGGCTGGGGAGATGGAGCCATTGACGTCGGGAGCAAGCAATCGGATAATTCCGATCCTAAAAACCCTAAGAACTCCTCTTATTTTCATCCAATCTGTAGTCTTGTACCTCCTCCTCCTCTTCTTTCCTAGGCGCCACAAATTTCGGACGGCGGTTGCGGCGGATGACGGTGCTGCCGCCGGGCCGCAATCTCCTGCTCAAACGGCGAGGCGTAAGTCTTTATGGAGGCGAGAAGAGGAGGACACCTTAAGAAGGAGATCTTTGGCTGAGGGTTTGAACATGGGGTTCGAAACCGGAGACGGAGAGGTTCATTGCTGCTGGAGCACGTCTCTGTTCTTTGGCGTTCGAAGAAATGCCTTGTTTTGTCGCTCTTGGTTTCCGGCTACCGGTGAATTAAAGTAAGCAGTAATTTCATTTTTTATTGACGTTAAATGAAAATTAAACTTCCGTTTATTTTTTTTGTTTAATTAATTATTAACTGAAGTTTCTAACTTTTGAGTTGCTTTTTCCTCGAGAAAACTAGAGTCTTTTCACAGATAAACTTCCTATTTTGAGAATGCTAAAATGAGAGGATCAAGATTTTGAATTTTAGTATAAGTTTGGAGGGAATGATTCTTTGCTTCTCCGGTGGTTAGATTCTTTTGGGGTTGATACACAACTACCGGGTTACTGTTTGTTTGTCTGTAGCATCATGCAAATCTGTAGTCTCTACTTTTGTTCTTCACTTTTCTTGAAGTTGCTTTCATTTCATTACGATTTGCTTTTCCCTCGTCTCCTAACAGCTTACTTGTTTGTGATTTTAGGGGAATTTTGATCATTATACACGGGCTTAATGAGCACAGGTAACATTTGTTTCTAAATTAAGTCCATGAAGATCTCAGCTTTTTACCCCATTGAAAAAGAATCTCTTCATTTTTCCTTATGTTTTTTGTGGGTGTTTATTTCCAGCGGAAGATATAATCAATTTGCAAAGCAACTAACCTCCTGCAACTTTGGTGTATATGCAATGGACTGGATAGGTACATAATCCGACACATGTTCAGCATTTGTTTTTCTTTTTCAAAAATCTATTAAAGATTATTAGTTTTAAGTTGTGGTGATGAGACAAGCATCCTTGCTATAGGTCATGGTGGCAGTGACGGATTGCACGGATATGTTCCTTCGCTTGATCATGTTGTTGCAGACACTGTAAGTAATCATTATACTTCTTCGTCCGTCAACTTTTAATTGGATAAACCAAAACCTTAATTTGGTAATCTTTGGCTTTATTTAAGTTATGCCTGCAAGAAGGTGCTAAGTTTCTGGCTCTACTTCATTTTTCAGGGGGCTTTCTTGGAAAAGATCAAATCAGAGAACCCAGGTGTACCTTGCTTCCTTTTTGGTCACTCTACTGGCGGAGCCGTGGTTTTAAAGGTATCAAATCTGCCATTTGCTTTAACTGAATTATCAGCTGAACATTTTAATTTAATAAGGTGCAATTCACCAGGCAGCTTCATACCCTCGTATTGAAGAAATGCTGGAGGGAATTGTGCTGACATCTCCAGCTTTGCGTGTTAAGCCGGCACATCCGATTGTTGGGGTGAGTTGGTGCTTCTTGTTCATTGTTTTAGTGTGCTAAACCGTGTTGTAGTTTTCTTAACTTTCTTTGTTGAACGGAAGCATTAAAAATGCTTCAACCAACCATCACTGATCAATGGTTTAATATCGACCTATGAATATTTTCAATATCACTTTTCTCATGCAAAAATCAGGCTCTCTTGTTGTGATCGGTTTCTTAGTTTTATCTAATGTCTATAGTCAGTTATGAGTTAGCCAAAAGATGTGTGCAAATAAAGTATTTGGGAGGTGTTAATTCCTTTCAGAGTTAGCTGGTCAGGTTTTAGCTTTAATATTGTTTTCATGATTTTGTCCTCTATAATACCATCTAACTATTGCGGTTGAGAAGTGCGACTCACTTTGGTTTTGTATAACCATTCCGCTATTGTGTAATATCAATTGCATTTTATGAAGAATAAGATTGGCTGTGATTTAATATTGTGTTTTTATGCAGGCCATTGCTCCCCTTTTTTCTATGGTTGCTCCTAAGTTGCAGTTTAAAGGAGCGAACAAGAAGGGCATCCCAGTTTCGAGGGACCCTGCTGCACTGCTGGCCAAGTATTCCGATCCCTTGGTCTACACCGGTCCAATAAGGGCCCGAACAGGGCATGAGATATTACGCATCACATCTTACTTGACGCGGAACTTTAAGTCTGTGACTGTCCCATTCTTTGTGCTGCATGGGACTGCTGACAAAGTCACCGATCCAGTCGCCTCCCAGGACTTGTACAACGAGGCATCCTCCAACTTCAAAGACATAAAGCTGTACGAAGGCTTCTTGCATGATCTTCTCTTCGAACCAGAGCGTGAAGAGATAGGGCAGGACATAATCAACTGGATGGAGAAGCGATTAGACACTGTAGGATCCTATCTAGTAAACGATCTTGCAGGACGGATTAGGTGTAGAACTCCTGTATGAAAGCACAAGTGGACGTGATAGAAAAAAGCTCGTCCTCGCCGAAGCTTGTTCATCTGGTTTGCAGTGAAATTCATAATCGTGTGTATAATCATGTTATAAATTGTTTTTTTAAAAAAAAAAAAAATCCGTCATTTCATACGGTCGTGTTTGTATTTTATCCGTAAACCACATCTATAAGACTTCAAGATTACTTTTAGATTAGGTTAGGTAGGCAACTAAAATTGCAGTGCAGTAAAATGGCTTATATGTTCCGCAGTATGCTTGATGGGGCAGAAGGGTTAGTGGCTTAATTGATGGTAACTATCCGTATAATAAATAATTTCCAAGCAATTGGTTAATAGTTTTCTCCATAAAGGTTATTTTTTCCCAACTTGTAGACGCTGTACCAAAGGGGGAAAAAATAACATTGAAGATAATCCCTGACTGGTTTCAATGATGCCGATTTACATACAAGTAGTATTTCTCTTGCTCGTAAAATCACAATTGATCTACCTTCTTCCCAAATAAAAACTACAAAACCGGTTGCTGCAGGGCAAGTAAAAGTTTGGAAGCATTCCGCAAACTACTTAATTCGTTGACGCGAAATATAACATAGTTTCTCCAATCGAACTCTTTCCTAACAGAAGGGGAAAATAAACGAGAAAAGATCAGTACTAGTAGCTCTGAAGGAAATACTATTCTTGTACTCTTAATGCTAGCAAGAAGAGTTAACAAGAAGATGAAATGCTTGCCTCCGTGTTGTCATGATTGTATCGGATCAAAAACAGACACCTGCAACCTCGTATGTCATGCATTTTCCGATCAATCTTTACGACGTGTGCATCATAGTAAATTGATTGGTCCCCTCTCTCCTAAATTCCAGCCAAGAAATGCAAAGTAACAGACAGAATGAGGGTTATTGAGAAATTTAAGAACAATGAGTTATCTATTAGTCACCTGCAAGCACAATATGAGATCTCCAACGACCACCTTATTACATTCAGAATGCTCAAATGGGATGGATCGCTTTCGTACTGCCTTTTTTACACTAACCCATTCATCGTCCGCAGCTCCATATCCAACGAATCTGACCCGAACTTCCTTTAACAAACAATACATTTTATCAAATGACTTTCAAAATAAATACTTCGACAACTATGACCAAATATTAGCTCGGTAAGAGCATAAGTCTATACAGTGAATTGCAATAGTATGATTTAAATATACTTACAGCTTCACCAGAACTTAGAAATTGGTGACCGAGAAACATGTCAACATCATACCTGTGCATCAATAAACTCAGGCAAGTTTAAGTACAAGATTCACATGGCATAACAGAATGAACACACCTATATTCCAACCGTTGTATACATACATAATTTACAGATCAATTATAACAAAAGGAAAGCCTGGAAAATTTCTATTGGAATAATTTAGATTCATTTGCTTACCATGCTCCATCTTTACATGACTTAGCCTCGAATTTTAGTTCTGATAGATCAGGGATCTTTTCTCCAAGTTGTGAACCCACTCCTAGAGAGGAAAAAAGTTAGCAAAGGCAGGACAAACTTTCTCTATAACAGGCAAGGGGCAGTCCAGTGGAATATTTACTTTTTATGCCATGGTTTCTAGATCATAAAGCAGTGGTAGACACGACCAAGGAAACCATATTACATTTTTGCACTAGTCAATAAAAAAGTAGTGATCTCGTGCTTAAAATTAGATGCACTTCTATACTGGTAAAAGTTTTACTTTACAAAAGAAATTAAGAACTATCTAGGATAGCGAAAGAATGGGGCAGCAAGTTGAACTAAAACACGTATTACAATCACCAGATATCTGAATCGGTCCAAACTTCAATCATTTTCTTTCCTCAAATTCATAAAAGGACACATACCTTTAAGAGTTTGAGAACTTTGAGGTCCATTGTTTAGAGGGCATGTTTCAAGTATTGAGGACTCATTTCCGGATGTATCATCAGTAAAGGAAGGAACTTTGGATGTGCTTTCCTGCTGCCTAGATGCGAGCCAGCTTTGTATCTGAGAAACAATAATGAAATTAGTGATCATAGTAGATATCCAAAAGTATTCAACATAAATAACATAACCAAAACTGAAAGAAAAGAGGAGAAATAATAAGATAGTAATGGAGTAAAGAAAGACCTCGGTCCATTTAACAATAGGTTTTCCGGCACGAGCCGAGGATGAACTGCAAAGGCAACATCGCATCTCAGTCGAAGTCGATTCATTTGTTTAAGAGAACTACATAGATGTTCATGAAATGCAACTAACCTGAAACTTCTTGCAATTTTTTGACAAAACTCCTTACTATGCAGCAGGTCCCTTGATTCCACTGACAATTTTTCCATCTTCTCAATCTGTACATAAATGCATAAAAAAATGGAAATAGCTTTGTAGAATCATCAAAAATGTTAAAATCAACAACATCCATACATAATTACTACTTTAAACCAAGAATGATTCCCAACCCCAATGCATAAGAGCGAAAAGAAAAGAGAGAGAATCAATCCAAACTATCACACACAACCTAAAATCAGTAGAAAAACTCTAACTTCACATTTTCACGAATCACAACATACTCAAGCTGATCAGAAGTAGAAAAACTCGTACATATAATTACACCATTTCTTCTAGACCCCATAATCTGACGACTGACCAGATAAAAAATGCCACTCAAAAACAGAAAAAAATAACCTCGGCTTTTGTAAATCCAGAGAAGACTGGTCTCTGTCTCGGACGTAGACGATCCATCAAAGATTCCAAAAATAGGTTATTTTTCCTAAAAAGATAAAAAGATGGGGATTAAGCGAGCTCTCAATTTGTACAATCTGGAAAACCCTAATGGCTAAAGTGTAGGGAATTTCAGAGGCTGATAGTCTAAGAGAGAATGCCAGTTTAAGCGCCTTTAGAATTTTGGATTTTATTTCTTTTATGCTCTTTATAGCTATACAGTAGAAAGGCCCGACAGTTTTGGACTCCATAACCTCCATTCGACCTGTTTAATCTAAATATATTTTTATCTCAATTCATTATTTAAAACCTATAAAATATTAGTATAAAATAAAAAACTAATAATATATATATATATATAAGGTTAAAGTACAAAAATAGTCCCTCAACTATATGATACTACTTTATTAAGTACCTTAACTATTAAAAGTTACAAAATAGTCATCTAACTATTCATCATTTTCCAAACTAGTCCTTCTACGTTAAAAAATTAACGATCGTCTGAACTTGACGTTAACATGATGATTGAGATATGATAGTTATTTGAGATTCTAGGATCATATTTTATCATATCACAGTTAGCGGACTAACGTTTAACTTAGAATACCGTCAAAGTTTTAACGGAAGATGACGAGTTTGGACCATAAACAATAGTTTGATGACCATTTTGTAACTTTTAATAGTTGAGGACTCGACAAAGCAACACTCTATAGTCGTAGGATCATTTTGTAACTTTTAATAGTCAAGGGACAATAAAGTAATATCCTATAGTATGGGGATTATTTTTGTACTTTTTCCTGCATATAATCACTGTGAATTTTTTAATTTAATATTATAATTCTCGATGTCTACTGTATAAACTATCGATTTTTCATATAGGTGGTAAAATTTATATTTATACTAAAATTTATAGAATTATTATTAAT